>NC_051433.1:16836570-16863521 GCF_001649575.2 Kryptolebias marmoratus
CTACTGTGAAGGACCGCAAACGCCTGCAGAGAGTGGTTAAAACAGCCTCAAAAATCACCAGGACTGCACTGCCCTCTCTGCACAGCATCTACCATCGCAGAGTCCACAGGAGAGCTGTCTCCATCTCCAGAGACCCCACCCATCCCCAACACGGACTATTCACACTCCTCCCTTCAGGCCGAAGGTACAGAAGTGTGAAATGCAGGACTAACAGATTTAAGAACTCTTTCTTTCCCACGGCCATCAGACTCTTAAACAGCTGAGCTGATGGCTTCCATAATAACTTACATTAATGGCACATAAATAACTGCACTACACTGCACTTTACCTTTATACTGTTTACCTGTCTGCATACAGCTGCACATGTATGATTAGACAATTCTACTACGGACTGTTGCAATATAATAATGTTGAACACTACCACACTACTGCACATTGTATATAGATTGTATTGTATTGTTTTGTATTTCTGGAAATGTATATTTACTTATTTATTTTCTATTGCATGCTTCGATTTGATTCTACTATCTCATATCTTACCTTGTGTCTGACATCCAGCGTGGGCAGCAAAGTAGAAATTTCATTGTACAGGGAAACGTGTTTCTTACTGTGCATATGACAATAAAGCTTTGAATTGAATTGAATTGAATTGAATTGTAGACAGCTTTTTAAATTTGATTCTCATCAGATCAACAAGTTAAAGGCTTGCCGGACCGTTACCAAGATCAAATTGGATTGTTGTCATCTTAAAACATCTTTAATTTAATAAATTTTATAGCTGTTTCTGTAAATGCTGTTTTCAAAACGTTTAAACCATCCTCAATTTTGCATAACACAATAATTCTTTGCAGAAATGTTATGATATTCCGGCAGGACTTGCCCAGGCTGCAACTGCAAACAAATGTAGATTTCTATATAAATAACAATGTAATGCAAAAAAGACAGTGATGTAAAAAAATGTTGTAAGATAATAGCAATCCACTTCTGTAGCTGCTCCATTTGGACTAACCTTTATCTCAACAAACTGGTCAAAATCAAACTATTTTTCCAAATTGAGGTCATTCAAAGAGCTATCTACAACAGGTAAGATATTATTTGTTCATAACCTCTCCCACAGAAGCCCACTGTGGAACTGATCTGTTGTTTTATGTGTGGCTAATAGAAATCTCATGGCCTCTGCTTCACAAAGCTCCAGCAACTCATTTAAGCTTTTGTGGCAAATGTTCTATTCTGCCTACGTTTAGATTTGATTATGTGTTTTAATTATTCATAATTTTATTTTTTTTATGACATCACTCGGCTGTAACATTTTCCCCTCAGCTTGTGAATGGGCTCTCTATATACACAGCTCATCAAGAACTGGAGAGAGCAACTTGAACAACAGGAATAAGTAACACAAAACATATTCATGGGTTATTTTCCCTGTGCGGGTGCTGGGGGCTGGAATGAAGACTGGGTCTCTTTTCAATTACCACATTCAGCTGTATGCGTGCACACACACACACACACACACACACACACACACACGAAGAGGCACATCAGCATTAAGCAGTGTGCGCTCATTAAACACCTTCATTATACACAGGAGGAGATCCCTGCAGGTGCAGTTTACCAGAGTTTAGTTCATTTCCTGCTCCTCCTCCTCTTCCTCCGCCCTCACAACCCTTGTTCTCTGTTACCCTATCTTCCTCCGGCTTTATTTACTTCACTAACCACAAACTTAACCCAGTGGGGGGTCAGTTATTGTATGTGTGGTTTGAGGAAGGGGGGGGGGGCAGTGGGGGTCTGACCCTTACCTTAAAAATATATACGTAAAATAAAAATTTCTTTGGGATAAATGACTTAGCACTAGAGGAGGCAAAAAATACCAGAATACTGCTATATGAAATCTGCACTGCCACTATTTTTTCCCCCTGTTTCCCATCTCCCGATGTTCAGCCATCTATCTTAAATGGTAGAAACTTTATTAGTGGCCATGATTCATATACTAAAGTAAGTGTGTGTCTGAATGGCTGTTGAGCTGGATTACTTTAGGCCACTGAATGTTTCTTTGTGGCCAACCTCTCATTTTCTCCACATGCTCATAGGCTTTCATTGTTCTCTGATTGACACACACACAAAAAGCCCCATTATACCTGACCTATTGCAACTTCAGAGGGCCTGTTTTCCTGTGTGAGTGTGTGTGTGTGTGTATGTGTGTGTCTGTACATATGTGATAATAAGGACAGAGAGCATTCTCTGTTGGTTGTGGGGTTTTTTTAAAGAGTTTTCACTGGTCCGTTGCTACCGAGCGCAGATAGTTCCATTGTCTGTGCCTTTGCAAAACCTCGCAAGCCAAAATTGATCCTTTTATGGTTTCCACTCTGCCCATCCTGAGAAGATCAGATTATGTGACCGTCAGTGTGAAGGAAGGAAAACTGTGAAAGTTGAGAAAGTTTAACCACTTTTGTTTTACTTTGGAAGCACAGCATTCAGAGGGACAGAAAAGCTCTGGTAAAATCATTTGGGAGGGTTTTTTTTGTTCAGTGTTTACTGTAGAGTTCTTACATCCAGTTGAGAAAATGATGGCTGCTGAGTCCATGCCAGATGTTTCAATTAATTTGCTGTAATTCATTCATCAGTGTCATGGCTTTTTCCCTGTATGAACAGTAAAGAAATAATCCATTTTGTCTCTTGTGTGCTGCACTGCAGTCCCTCTGACCTACTTACTCTTTTTTTTTCTCCACACTCTGCTGCCGTCTTCTTTATATGATAATATTAAAAGGAAATGTTTCACTATATTTTCTCCAAGTAGCATCTTTTTCACTAAAACGAACTTTCCTGAATGTGTTTGATTGTGTGTATTTAAATACCTAAATTTGTAGCCATATTTTGTTTAATCAACCTTAAATGACAAGGCTGGCCAACTTTTGATTAACTGTCAGAGAAAAAAAACATTTTATGCTTTAAATTATTATCATTTGGGCTGTTAGCTATGTTGTATTTTTCATTATACAGTTTATATCAATTGGCAAATGGTTCAGGGTTGCTTTCAAAAAGGGACTCACGCTGTTTAGATTCGCAGAAAGATTTGCAGGTGTATTGTACAATCTGCCAGTCTTTTGGTTTTCTGTGGCCATGAGATTTGAGATACACAGAAATAAATGCATAAGCCACAAAATTATTGACACCCTCAAATACAAAAGGCATTTGAAATTGTAATTTTGAAGTTGAGAATAAGAAACAGCAAAAATAAAAATGAAAATGTGATGAAACTTCGGATGTTGCCATATTTGTTAATACTTCATGGACACAGATCTTGGTTTGCAGTTATTTCACTAGTCTTGAAACATACTCTCTTATTATTATTTGACAAATATTTATTTTAAAAAGATGTTGCATTGCATCTAACTATGTCCTCACAACATGAGGACTGTAAATACACTAAAGATAATTCAAGTTAGAAGAACTTTATTAGTTCAACATTAGCTCTTGATACAGCTATCTCACTTAACATATCTGCCATTTGTACTTATGGCAGATTGAGATAAGTGGCTGTAGCTGTCACGGTTTAAAGGTTGAACCCAGAACCCAGAATGAACCCAGAATGCAGGCAAACGCAGGGAAACTCAAAGAAAAATAAAAGTTTCGTTAAACAAAAAGCAGAAGCATGCAGGTGATCTCCAGCAATGCCAGCTTGCCACAAATTTATTGGTCAAGTTGAAGCACGAACGTAGCGACTTTGAAACATGACCTATACCTCACCTCATACGTACAGAGGTATATAATAGCTCTGTGCATGTATACCAAAAAGTATGAAGCAGTGACCCAACAATAACATTACATGTCTAATGCTACACTGTCCAAAGGCTGCATTGTCATGGTTTTGTGGCGTACTTGTGGAGCTTTTATACATAGTTGTCGCTGTCATTGCTTGTCTTTTTCATCCATCTCATTAGAGCTGTGTATTAGTATGTAATCCTTCTATTCTTGTTATATGTACAGCGTAAATATGATGTTCACAATGTTATGTGGTTGCTGCTGTGTATATATTGCACTGGGCATACAACAATGTGCGTCTAGTAGTATAATGTGTATAAGAACAACATTTTCTACTTGTCATTCAGTCCACAATCACTGACTTGAAAGAAATTATTGTTGTGACTTTAGTTTGGACTTTACCTCAAGTTGAACAGAAGACATTTTGCCAGGAAAGACTAACAGAAATTAGCAAGAAGACGAGGATGACGCAGAAGACGGTGGGTGAAACCATGGCTAGGTGCTGATAGAAGACCGCAATTCAGCCATTGCCACAAGCTCACAGAAGTACTGCGGGAAGAACGTGCTGGTGAATACCACAGACACACTGAAGACATCACACATGAGAATAAAACACCATACCAACAAAAGCAGCAAGACAGTTACACCACAGCATTGTAGCATACTCTGTGCTTAAGTCACACTGTATGTAGCTTTCTAACCCTTCAACTCAATACAGATGCAATATGTATATTGGGAATATACAGTATATACACATATATTGGTAAAAAAATATATCTTGTGAAATTCGAGTAAATAATTCTTTGTAAATCAGGGATGTAATAAGATGAATATTGATTGCACAGGTATGGATGTGATTTTTGTAAAAAAAAAATTGATGTAAAAAAAATGAAAGGATTCTTGTTCTTTTGTTGTTCACAAAAGCAAACACCAAGATTTCCAACATTTTTTCTTTTCCTGAACTCTCTCCTCTTTTACATATTTCACACCTGAAGTTTAGCTAGTTGAAGATGGCCACCATTGCTTTTTAAGGTCATCTATTGACAGAAAAAATGAAAATGCGAAGAAACATCTGATGTTGCCATATTTTTCATACTTCATGGACACGGATCTTGTTTTATTTTCACTTGTCAGTAGGAGTTAAAATAATGTTTTGCATCATTGTTTGATTTACAGTTGTAGCATAATGTTAGTGATGCTTTGGTTTTACATTTATTGGCTCATATTATCATATTGTGCTTTTTATTCTATTCTGTTTGCAGTTCTGGAGTCCCCCCCCATTTACAAAATGAACCTAGGAAATGTTTTGTTTTGAGTTGTGGCATGTGGCATATTTAAGTGTTTCTTTATAGAACTTTAAAAAATAGAAGTGAAATGCAATTTTAGGAAAGCATCCGTGTTTTATTCTGTGATGCACTTGTTAATTGTTAGTTTAATAAACACATGCAGTAATTATTGAATGAAAGTTTGTGAAAGTAACATACAGCCACAAAATGCTTTTTTTCTGCCAGTGCTCAAGGTCAGGCGATTTCTTTTCCAAATCTACAATTATGTCCCTCAATCCTGCATCTTTTACCGCATCAGCTGCACACTCCTAAGTTGTTTGTTTGGCATTGATTGCTGACAAAAATCCTCTTTTTTTTGTTCACATTAAAAAGCTAAGTAGGTGCCATCAATTTAGGAAGGTGCATAAATTAGTGGGAGTTTTCAAACTGGCTTAAGCAAAGTATCCTTTTTCTTTTGAATATCTTTTATAAATGTATAAATTAAGAAAAAAGATGAAGGTCAAGTAAAAATCTAGGAACACTCAAGTTATCTTATTTCCATGTTTGCAAATCTTTCACACCATGGTTACAGAGGATTTGGAGTGGGTTATTTAAGCATCCTATATTAGCAAAGACTGATGAGTTAGAAGTGAGGCATCACCGCTAACAAAGAGGAACTAATATCTTGCTGCTTATTATCAGAATGAAGTTCCTCCTTGTTACACTGCTGCCGAAGACGAAGCCTTTTGGATTGAGAAACCTTTGGAGAATGGACAGTTCAGCCACTGGTTACTCTGTAGCTTATTCTACTGCTCACGTCCTAAACTCATCTTTGTACCATCCAAATCAGCAAAATCGAAACAAAACTTATCTGCTGGAAGGTTTAGGATGTCAGATGGCATAAAACCTCTTTTCCACAAAAGCTAAATCCACCAACCCTTCAGGTTCAAAGCAACAGACGCACTTCACATGATGCAATCATTTTGCTCTTATTGTTCCAATCCTCACTTGCATTTGGCTGATTTTTGTTCGGTGAGAGATAACATTCAGGGAGTGGGTTATTGTGTATGTGTGTGTGTGTGTTTGCAGGAGATGGGAGTTAAAGAGGCAGCATCCCAACAGGGTTGGATTCCTAACGTGCCTCCCTGTCTTTTGTTTGATATGATGCAACAGTGATGCAGGCCTGTCAGTGTGTGTTCGTGTTGGTGTGTCAGACAGTGAATGAGTGAGAAGTTGGGAGTCAGCGCTGATCTGAGCCTGTTTGTAAAGCTTTTTTCCTCTTCTAAACTATAGAGGAAATTACAGCTTTTCTGTTGATGGGGGGAGGGAAAACCCCCTCCCATCTCAACCTTGCCACCTCTTAATGTGTGTACATGCAGATAGATGGGCTTGTACGTGTGCATGTGTGAGTGACTGGCAGGGCTGCTATCTGCGCCATCATACTGGATGTGTGTGTGTGAGTGTGTGTGAGTGTGTGTGTTAATAGAGAATGGCCCATGCTGCCGCCGCCTTTGTTTGCTAAGAACATAAATATGCATGAAGCTTTTCTTTTGAGCATACGTGTGTATGTGTGTGCATGAGGGGGTTTACTAATTACTAGATTTCTATCATGAATATGTATGGCCGCATCTTTTATTATGGGACTGGCTTAAACAAGGTTGAGGGGTTGAGAGAAGACGTGGGTCTTCTNNNAGCAAAAAATAAGGGTTTTGGCCCAAACCTTCAGCCTCCAGCCTTCAGCCTCCTTCAGCCTGTTTTTATTTATCAAAATTACATTTGTTTTTTCTCTTTTGGTCTTCTATAGTTTTGCCAAAAATTCTGTCCAATATTATTGGTCTTTGTGTTGATTTGAAGAGATCTGACAACTCCTTAGTTGTCAGATGTGCCTGATATATCAGTGTTTGGTTAATTTTCCGAAGCGTTCAAGAAATGAATGGTGTAACAGTATCTGCAATTAAAACCGTGTTGCTTTCTGCAAGTTAATGATTTGTTTAATTCCACTTTTTCTTTTTTTGTGGTGTAACAAAACGAGTTGTTGGACCATCTTTTTCAGAATGCTTTGCATGTTTCCAGCAGCAGAAGGTTTGCATACTAATCATTTTGATGAAACTGGGCTGGTGGTAAATTGCTTTGGCTTCAGCTTCATATACTACAGTGACCAAGACATCATCCATTAATTATCAGTCAGCCTGATTACGCTTTTCAAAGCACCACTTTGGTGTAAAGGTTTTATTGGGCTGAAACTCAAGACTTTCTCTCTAACTGTTCATACAGTGCACTTCATTGACCAAGGGCTAATTTATTTGCTGATATCAACAAAAATAGATAAAAAGGCAAGATTTGGTTTGTATTATTATGAGTTTATAGTTGGTTGCCTCTTTATGATAGAGTGGTGACCTGTCCAAGATGTATCCTGTCAGCTAGGACAAGATTTGGCCCCTACAGCTGTGGACTCCCCCCTCTAAACCATTAAATGACCAGTTTAATCTGCCTTTGTTTCTGTGACATGAACCATCTGTTCATAGAGTCTGAAAGTTTCTTGATCTGTTCTGTTTATTTTTTATCTATATATACTGAAACAGAAACCACAGCCCACTAAATGCTGTTCTACAAGGCCTCCTGTCTTCTGTCATGTAAATTTGGTGTTTGAGGGGGTCACAAAAGCCCTGAGTATTATTCGAGCGCAGACCAGGTTCTGGATCAGTCATCCAATTGAGCAACAAATGCAGCTCCAACTCTGAGTATGGTTGTAGCTGTTTTTGATTGGATCCACAGCAATATCATTATAATAATTATTATTCTTTTGCCAATTTCTTCAAAACATAGACATCTATTTGACAACTAAATTTACTTTTGGACATCTGCTAAACTTTCCAAAATTTACAAAATTTAGACCAATTTCAGCCAAGATGAACAATACAAATGATATTTAAACATATTTTAATTTCAAAATACTCACTGATATCTTTAAGATAGCACTGTGACTGTTTAGACAAGTTAGGGATTCAGTATTGCCCACTTAGTACCCACCTTTGTCAGCTGTCCCCACCTTTATGGTTTAACCTGCTGGAGAACACATTTGAAATGGAAAATAGTCCAATTTTGACCATTAAAAAAACTTTTTTTTTAAGTTAACATTTGTTGTTTTTAGATCTGGACATGCTTTCTGTCAGAGGAGGTGTCAAACTACAGCTCTTGCGCTTTGGAGAAGAGTTGTGGCTTTTTTGAGAGGAAATGTGTCAGACAACAACAACAAAGAGACTGTGACTCAAGCAAGGCAACTGAGAACTTCCGGTGAATGTCGTGAGAAATTCGGGAGACTCCCCCTCAATTCGCCAACTAGTCGGAGCCCAGTGAGATATTACCTGTAATAGACAGGGTTGAGTTATATTAAGCTTAAAAAAGTTTGTGCCAGGATATGGGTTTTGTTGTTTTTTTCTTTGTGGTTTCTTTTGCATTTTGGGGTTATTGTTTTCATGTTTTGTCTTTGTATTGTTTCTGCCTCCTGTGTTCTTTCATCATTCACTCCTCCTCTGTCTGCACTTGTTTACCTGTCACGCCCATCTCCACCTGCCTACACTTGTAATTACTCACCTGTGCCCACTTCTCATAATTATTCCTCTGTCTTTAAAACCAGGTCACTTTTTCCATTCCCTCACTGGTTCATTGACTTTGGTTTGTCTCTGGTATGTCTCTTGTTCCGTGTCCTGCCTTGCCTTGTCTCGCCTCGCCCTTTTTGTATAACTCTGGATTCTAGTTACGTTTAGTTTTGCTGCCACGTCAGCCTTTATTTTGATTATCTTTTATTTTAATAAATCAGTTTGTTTTTGAAAGATGAGTCTGCGCTCTGGGTTCGCCTCCTTTTCCCCACATCATGTCAGTTTTGCCTGAAACAGCTGGTTGTTGATTCTTTATTCTTTTTTTTATCAGGACATTAAAACTCTTAGAAATCTAGCTCAAATGAAGCAAAGTAAGTGCAGCCTTGTAGACCAGAAAGTCATCCAAATGAAAATACCAAGAGGCTAAACTTGTTGAATGATTGGCCAAAAACTGTAAAATTTATCTGCCTCCAGTCAAGGCAGCTGTAACTTTGGGATTCTCCATAATGCAGATTAATCTTTAACCAGATAAGTCAAATAAACTTGAATAAAAATGAGTCCCTGCATAGATTGTCATAGAATAAAACACTACTTTCAGTCACTGTTGACAAACTCTCATAGAAGAATCAATGATAGTTAAATACACATACACATACAGTAACACTCGTTTAGGATAAATCTGAAGTGTTTCCCGTCCACACGTAGAGGATTGTGCCACTTCTCTGCTGAGTCTACCTTCTTGGTTTTTTTTTCTTCTCAGCTCTCCAACTCCCCCCCCCCCNACACACACAATACTCAAAGCAACCCAATTTAAACTTACAATCATGCGATCTGACATGTATACAAAATACCAGGCATTAAGCATTTTCTTGTCTTGTATTGTTTTTCCACATGGACAAACTCGATTACAATAAAGGCATCATTTGTCGTGGAAATTGTTCTGCGTTAAAGGAATAGGACAAAAAGAGAGAGAGAGAGAGAGAGAGATGTTACAAGAGATGTGAAGAAATGTACACAGAGCTAACAGTAGGTGGGGGAAAAGGATAAACCTGAAAACAGATTTACAGTGAAAGGTTTCTTTTACATGTAAATTGTCAATGTGAATTTTTATTTTTTTTTAAATATTTCACACTGCTATTATTTCACGAACGTTCAGTAGCTCACTAATAATGAAACAAAACAGGTAATGTCAATTTTTTGCTGTCTCTCTTTTTTTTGGTACAATGTTTCACTCACCCCCATCCTCTGAAAAATAACACAATCCAAAGACTTGTAAAGCTGCTTTCTGTCCTTTCCTTTCCTCCCTGCCCCCCCCCCCTTCCACTACTGTACCTTTGACAATAGTCTGGCAATCTGAGCAGAGCGAGGAAAATAAAGAACCAGGACAGGTTTTTAAAGAAGAGAGAATGTCAACTGTCAGTCTGACTGTTCGCTTCGAATCAGCGTAAGCCATCAAACTTCTCCCCTTAGAAAAAGGGAGAAAGAGGAAGGGAAAGTGAGCAAGGAGGTGGCATGTATTTAACCAAACTGTGAAAGGGAATGTAGGGGAGGAGGAAAAACGAAAGGGCAGCACGAGTGCACGCTTGGTAAAGAGGGTGGTCAGTCTAAGTTTGAAGGGCTTGATTTGTCATTTTATTCCAAAGCTGCTCTCAGCATCTCTCCATCTTCTGCAGGGGCTTGTGTGGCGGACTGTTCAAGAGGGGGGTGGGGGAGCTCTCTTTTTTTTTCTGTTGCATGAGAACAGGTACAGATGCGAGGCAGAGACAGAGAAAAAGTGAAAGGTGAGGTCTGGGCCGCCGGTGTTTGCGAGCGTTGACACAGACATCACAAGTCCCCAGTGGGAGAGGCCAGCGGGGCGCAGCAGGGCATTGAGCTGCAGAGAAAGAGAGGCTGAAGAGGAGAGCACAAGAGAAGGAGAGGAAGAGAGGCGGCAATGTTTGAAGAGAGCTGTTGAGATAAATCAGTATGTTTACGTTCTGGAGGAACAAAGTGTTCCGTTGGCAGAAGAGCACTCGACTGCCCGTTTCCCTCTGGACTGTTTTTACTGGATTCTTTAGTATCTATGTGAGTGTGTGTGTGTGTGTGTGTGTGCGTGTGTGCGTGTGTGTGCATGTGTGTGTACGGGACAGTGTCAAGGCCAGCTCTTGTGCCATTAAAGTCTAAGTATCCTAATATTTAGGGGATCTTGGGGACAGTAAGATGAGTACATTAATGTTAAGACTCAGTGAGAGTGAGCATAAAAAAAGATCACTATGACTTCTGACTGCGGATCCTGTAAACGAAAGACTGAACTGAATTATATATCTGGACGGATTTAGTTTGGCCTTTCATGTCATTGTGGTTACAGTGAACTTGTGTTCTGAACTAAGTCCAAAAAGCAAAAATAAACTTTTGCTCTTGTACTTCACATGTAAAATGTTTTTTTTTTGGTTGTTTGTTAGCTCTTCGTTTTATTTTTTGCCAGTTTGACAAATGATTTGTGAAGTTGTCACAATAAAACAAATTAATAAATACAATTGTCTTAGTTACAAATTGAATGCCTTGAGGTTAGAGGTCAGTCAGGCAGATTAGTGGATTCATTGTTATTCTTCTCTGTCCCTCATCCTGCTCGCTAAACCCTTCCTCTACACCACGTGTTACCAGATTTGGAACTGGTGTTACACATTATATCTTTGGTGAGTTAATGATTTTTTTCCCCCCAACAAAACGAATGTTAGTGATCTTTGGCGCATGTAGAAGTTGAGTTAAATATTGTTCAAATATCTATTGAACTAAGACCAAGTTATTTCGGTATATTGAAATGAACATTTAAGTTCAAAGGTAAGTTGTTTTAGTTTAATCAATTAATGCATTTATTTAGGTGACCAGTCAACTTTGTCTAACCTAAGGAATTTTATCAGTTCAGTAATTAAAACCAGCTTAAGAGGAAAAAGAAACAAAACACACAGCTCATTGTAAATAGATTTGCAAATGCAAACTACCCTAAAGAGCTCAATTAACAAACAAATCCAATTCAAGCAAAATAAATTTACACAAGAAGAGATTTTCTTTTTTACATAAAATAATGTTAGCAGTTTTACATTGTGTCATTACTGAGGGGTCGGGGAAATTTGAGAGGTGATTTCTGAAATTATGTGTCTTTTTAAAAAAATGTTACTTTAACTACCAAAACACACAGAGACCTTTCATCGCTGATAAATGTCTTTGCTTCATTCTTGTTGAGTTTCTTAAAGTGACACGCTCCATAAGGCGGCAGTGCTTCATTAAATTTGATTTGGTTCTTTCTGATAAATCTTTGTTGAGATTCTGCCAGTTTTATATCGTCTGTAATTAGGACAAAATTCTTCAGTATGACTGCCTTTCACAGACAAAAGAAATCATATACGGAAAACATTTTATATCAGAATGAGGTAATAAAAGTTATGCAGTTTCATTATCACATTTTGTATATTTTCTGTTTTGTATTCACACAACCAGCATCAACACAAGTGTTGTCTTATTTTATATGAAGAAGGAAAATATCCCTCCTTTAATACCATTAGTTATTTTCATGCCACGACACAAAAGTTTGAGATCAATTATCAATTGATTCATTCTATTGATATAAATAAAGAGGAAGAGACAAAACATGCCCAGAAAAGACTTTAATCAAAAAAACCCTTTAAGTTCACAAAAAGATTGTGACTTGAATGAAAGCATATTCTTTCATGATGCAACATTAAAACAAAAACTAAAGGAAGCACAAAGAGAAAAACAAATGGCCTTGAACTGAAATGCGATATACATTAAAAGTCGGCGTAGATTTTTATTTTTTTGTCACTTTCTTTTTTTATACATTGATTTATTTTGTGGCAGTTTCACAAATATATCAGGTGATCAAAAGAGTGTTTATTCATGTTGAAATGCACCTAAACTTATATGTGTTGAATGATTCGAAAAGACAAAATTTCAAGTGGGACAAGCAGAAAGGCACTGAGGACAAAGGACAGTAATTTAAAAAAGCAGAAGATGGAACATTTTACTGATAAAAGAACTAAACGCTCTCCGCTCCTGCCTTTAAATTGCGTGCCATCACCAAGCGGAGCTGTGCTGCTGTAATGTACGATACCAAGTACAGAGAAGAAAACTTTCTGTACATATCTCGGCTTTTTCTCTCCCTTCCTTGCGCAGTGTCCCCATCCTTTGTCCTCTCTTATGGTTCGTCTATCAGTGTCCAAACTGCCCAGAGCTGAGAGGAAAAAGGGCGTGAAGGGTGGTGTGGAGGGGCTGAGGCGGTCGCGAGTACAAGAGAGAGAAGCGAATGATAGCCATTCTGCTTTATTATCTCAAATGTATCAACTTAATCACAGCTTCATTCTGCCTCAGTCCTCCCCTGGGCTCAGTGGGAGACACTGAAAGAAAATTGGAAAAGTATAGCTGGGATGAAGGTGGGGACGGATGGGGATGGACAGAACAGGGGGATGGGGCCCTCCTTACAAAGAGTTACTATCATTGAGAGAGGGGCAGAAAAACACAGAGGAGTAAGAGAAGGAGATAAAAATGGGGAAGCGATAAACCTGTTAATTTTTCACGGCCAGCCGGCCATAATCACAACGTTCAATGCACTTAGAGCCTTTAAAGTTGGCCAATTTAAGTGTGTGGATTTCCATATGTCTGTGTGTGTGTGAAGAGGAGACAAACTGAGCTTCATTACAAGGATTCCCACAACACCCCACTTCAACTCCTTACAGTCCTGACGCCTGACTGCCCAAAGTTACAACAGTCCCTATCATAAAGACACATTATCCTCAGATAGGAGACTGAACCATCTTCAGGGTATGAACACACCCAAACTCAGTCCTTTCAGATACAGTTAATGAACTAACAGGAAAGTGTCAGGGCAATCAAAAAGAATCCTGCATAAAGTTTTCACAGTCACTAATTTGAAAATAATTTGACCACAAATGATACGGTCTCACAAAGATGACAGAAATAGCTCCTCTGTAACTTAAAAGTCCTTTTGCTTCCACTCTTTTACAGCTTTGTAGATGTTTTAGGTTTGGATCGGCTTAAACCCTGAAGAGCTAACAGCAGTGTGTACCTGGGTGTACACTTGTGATAGATATTCTATCCTTCATACAAAAGCAGTCACATAAAATTTCAAAATATTTCCAGTATTTTGCTTGTTTTAATATCAGCTGTCTGTAGAGAATGCAATAAATGGCATTAATTCTGCAAGTTCACAGGGCAAGAAACATAGTTAGAGCTGAATTCACCTACAAAGTATTTCAGAGCAAAACTGCCAAAAAACCCCAAAACAAACACAGGAGAAAACCTACACATCCAATCCTTATGACATAAAAAAATAGATCTTGGTATTATACATTGTTTACAGTAGCTCTGTACCTCACTGTCAAGCAAACACATATTTTTAAATAATATATAAAATCTTGGGGGGAAAAAATGTTTTTGAATCTTAGTATTCTTGTTTCATTCTGTTTCCTGCTTATTTTGTTGTATTAATTCCTGTGTCTTTGTCACACCTGCTCTGTGTTAGTGATCACCACACCTGTTCCTTATATATCTCATCACCTCTTTGTGTATTTCAGTGCCTGTTTTCCATTGTTCAACTGACCCGTCCTCTTGTTGTCTTGGTCTACCTGCTGCTGTGGTCCTGTTTATCTCTGGGTCTTGTTCATTCTGTAAATAAACGTCTACACACTCCTGAGAAGATGTCTTATCATTAGTTCAGAAATGTTCAGAGGGAAAATGACAGCTTAGGTTTGCTAACATTAGCTAGCTAAACTAGACAGAAGTGAGAAAGGTTAGCATTCACCTTCACACTCTTCACACAATCTAATGCAAAAACTCAAAGGAAAATTAAAAAGTGCATTAACTAAAATATTTATTTACCACTCACTTTGTGTTGGTTGGCTTGTGGCAGAAATGTTAGAGCAAAGAGTAAAAAGAGTAAAGAAAGAGACGAAAACAACTGCACTTCTACTCTGTGGCTGAAGGCGTTTTGCTTCTCATAAATTCAAAAAGCGAAATGTCTTCAGCTACAGAATAGAAGTCCAGTTGTTTTTGTCTTTTTAATCCTTTTTTGGATTCACCATGTCCTGGATGATTGAGAATCAACACCAGCATTAAAGTTGAAAGGAACTCTGGAGTTTCAGTTAGCTGTAAAAGTGACTGACGGCAGCGGGAGGTCAAAGTAATGGTGTGAAACTCCACCACAAGATTCTTCCATACTTAAATATGATTAAAGATATTATATGATTACGGGTAGGAGAGAATATGTTAATGTTTACTCCTACCAACCTGGTGAATTTGTCTTTTGAAGAGGGTCAGGTCTTAATTACGGAGGTTCAAACCCTCCTTTCCCCCTCTGGAATTCAGGCATTCTTTATACAGTCAACAACTTTGTTCCAGACAACAAACTCCACTCCAACAAATGCACACGCACACACACACACACACACACATACACACAAGCACGCAGACGTTGTGCAGGTTAATAATGGCCATAATCACCCATCTTCAGCACACATAGATACACACAGAGTTTGGCAGCACATGGCCATGTAAGGGGAAAACCACTGTGTGTGTTTACACTTAAACACAGCTTGTCTGAGAGGCTTTAGAGCTCCGGCAGAGCAGGCAAGTTTTTAACAAGCCTTTTAAAAAACAGGCAAACACACACAAGCCACACACACACACAGCCTTCCTGTCCTCCTTTTTTTTTGTTTCCTCAATAAAGAGTTCTCTGTTTATTCTCATTTATCTGATGACTGAGAAAATTTGACAACCACACCTGTCTGGTCAATATATTTGTGCGCCGCAATAAAACCGTGTGTCGCAAACAGGATATGTGGACGAGCAGGATGAGTGTTTGTTATGTCAGTGGCATTAAGCCTCAGCTGCTGTTGATTCGGGTCCCTTCCTCTGCTGTTCTCTTTCAGAGTTTGTGTCTACATTACAAGCACTTGCTTCTTTTTTCTTCTGCTGAGCGCCTGTACTGTGTGTGTGTGTGTGTACTTGCGTGCTTGCTCCAAATTCTGTGTGCATGTGAGTGAATGTGCAGGTCAGAGAGGCAGCATTTGTACTGTGACGGCTCATAAACATCAGCATACCCTTTTAAGGGATTGTTTAGATTGACAGAACGGGAAAATAAACGTTCTCAAGGAGGCGGGTGCTCTTTACTGACAGGAAAGTCTCTGCTGGTAGCACAAAATCTCTGTGTATGTGTATTTGGGTGTCAGTTTGTATAAGTTGAGCCTAAAATGACAGGTTCTCCTTTTGGGCTTTGTTTCTGCTGATCAGATGGCTCTTTTACATGAACCCCATCTGACCTCTTTTCTTTTTTTTTTACATACTCTCCACCCCCTCGTAATCTAACCTCCACCTCAGTAGACGGAAACTCTTAACAGCTCATGCTTTTACTTTTGCCCCCCCCTCCTTTCCCTAAAAGCATGGATTTTTTTTCCTCCTCCCTGCCCCCACCAGGTCAAAGCCACGATAACCTTCTCTCCTCACCAGCAGAAAGTTCTTCTTTTTTTTCTTTCATAACACTCCTCTTAATGCTAAGGAGTTGTTGTGTCTGGGTACAGCAAAGCAACATGTGGAACGCATCAAAACCTGCTCCATCTCTCTGTTCTGCTGGCACTTCTTTGCATGCACACAGATCTGGTAGCGGCGTGCTGGCCTTCTTGAAAATGTCCAACGCGAGGAAGTGGGGTGTCTGTCCAGCTGTGATTTAGGTCAGTTAGAAGCAGGGATGGGAGGCTTCTCTGTTCTCTGTTTATTTGAAGCAGGAGCCATTACTGCTGTCTCTGAGCTGTATTTATACACAGACAGAACAGACGCAGCTCCATGCCACTGGACTGTGTGTATGCATGTGTGTTATGCGTGTTCAGACAAAAAAAGAAAGGGCATGCATATTATGTGACTCAGAAGGGAGATGTTCATCTGTGTACAATGCACAGTAAAAATAAACTGCTGTGATTTGTGGTCTGAGTCTAATAGAGGATGGGCTGGTGCTTTGAGAAGGAACGGCGCACAACAGCAGGCCTCTGAGAGGCCACATTAGAAGCCTGCAGGGACTCCTGGCTTGACTCCAGGCCAGTCCCAACATACTTGATTCACCCAGTGAAAGACATCTAATCACCAAACTGGAGTAAAATAAGCAAGCAAGTCCATCTGTTGTATGAGTTCAGCGTTTACAGCAGAGTTAATGAAAGTCTGTGTGTGTGTGTGTGTGTGTGTGTGTGTGTGCATTCCAGTTATTACTCAAACTGAGAGGGGCTAAATGTGCTTCATAGCAGTGTATACAACCCTTATGAACACAAAATAAATTCTACATGATGTACAACAGTTAGATTTCTAGGTGAAGACATTTTTAAAGCAGGGTAAAGTCTGCTTTAGGTTAAAGGTAAGGTTATGCCTAGGATTAGTTTATGGTTGTATCTGTTATTTTTGTGCATTATTGTTGTTTTTGGCCACAATGAAGGAGGCACAAATCTAACCACAGACTCCAAGACCATTTAATGCTAGAAAACAGGATTTATGTAATATTCAGTTCTATAGAAACCTCAGCAAGAAACAGAAGTTGAAGCAGAACTCAGTGTGTCTACTTCCTTATTGTTTTCAAAACATGACAAATTATCTCAGTTTAGTGATTCTCTTTGTGGTTAACTGTTTTTTTTTCAAATAAATAAAAAAATCCTGCGCATCATTGTTGGTCTTCCCTTGGTAGTAATGTTGTCACTGGTACTTCTAAACCTTTTTTCATGGATACTACACCTTTTACACCACCTCTCATAAAACAGAACAACAATCATTACACTTTGCAAAATTCTTAAACTGGATATTTTTCCAATGCAACATGTTTTTGTGCATTCTCTTAGAAACACATTTTACACTGAAACAGCTGACATTTACAGCTGAGGCACACATTAGACCAGACATGTAGAGGTTCAACACTCATGAATTCTTAAATAAATATGCATTGTTGTTTAAGCAAGACTTAATTTTTCTCAGAAACATGTTTTTATGCTAAATAAAAAATAGATAATGACACAAGCTTAGTACCAAGGGACTGGTTTCATCGGGAAATTTTTGTTGTTGATAATTGACATCATTAATGGTGTTATTCAATCTGTGTACTCCACTCTGTGGATCTTTGCACTGCATGCGAGTGTTGTTGAAAGTGATTGCGCCTTTGCCAGTTTAATTGAAACTGCACCAGTCTTTTGTTAGTATGTAGTTGTATCTGCTCACTTTCCTGATGTTTTGTAATTTTCCTGCAATTTCATAAAACACACTCTCACTTGTGTGTCTGCTGATCAAAGTACTGTGCTTCTCTGCGTAACAGGTGTGTAAAGTGGACCGTATCTTCTTACCCACTCAGCAAATATAAGAAAAAAAGTTACTTTTGTTAAAAAATAAATTCTGTTTAAAAGATTTGGCAAGTTGAGGTCATGGATAAAATGCAGTAAAGGAAAAAAAACAGAATAAATTTATAACTCTAAAATCTGTGTGTGTGTGTGTGTGCTTGATCATTTCAATCCTATCGGCCTGGTTACTTAGAGTCTTTGTGGTGTGAAACAGTCCCATGGCATCTATTGCCTGTCTGCCATTACTGCGGGGTTGCCACAGCTTGTAAAAGCCTCGTTAACACAAAGGCCTGCTCACATGTTAATTGTCTAATTGACTAATTAATTTTTGCATAAAGGCAAGCACAGGGAGGAGAGATAGCTAATTGAAAGTGACTATAGGTTTAATTATGTTATGAAACAGTGAGAAAGTGGGAGCTATAAAGGTGGACCATCCAATTTTTATATTTTTATTTGTTTACCACATCACCTTTATTGTGTCAGTCTCATTGTTTTTCCATTTTTGCTTCTAACTACTTGCAAACAATTAGTTTTAAATGGATAGTTCAGACCTTTTGCAGTGGGGGTCTGTTGAACAGTTAAGAACAATTATATTACCTATTGTAAATGGCTTTTTGAACAACCTCTGTTTGGGTATAAATAGTTTAATTCTGACTGATTTCATGAGCTACCAGCTAATCTGAGCGCTGAGAGCGAAAACTAAAGCCTGCCGTCTGTATTTCAGCTGGAAATGCCCCAGGCTACACAGGAAATGCTGCAGCTAGCTGCTGCTGCTGCTGCTACTTGTGCATGTAAATCCTCATAGACTTCTGTGTGTAACTGTGTATTACAAAATTACCAGTGATATAAAGATTTATGAAACAGTGTCATCATCGACGCCTAAGAAATTTTTCAAACAGGAGTTTTTTTTAATGACATCAGCAGTCTACTTTGGTCTTGGTCCTGCTCATTAATCTGGTCAGAATTAAGCTTTAATTCTCCAAACTGAGGGCATTCAAAAAGCTATCTACCACAGACAAGATGAAAATTGTTTATAACCTTTCCATAAAACCTCACTTCAAAAACATCTGAACCATTTCTGCAAGTGGATAATCTAAGTTAAACTGTGAAAGTTTCTTTATTAAGAGATACAAATTAAGCAAGCATTTTAACGACAAAAAAATGAAGTAAAGAGGACAAAAGTTGCCTCTTACTTTTACATTTGTGAATTTCTTATTCACTGTGTGTTAAGAGCTAAGTCAGCTATGACTGACAGGTACAATACGAGTCTGCTAACCATCTCAGCTCTTCTGCTACAACGAGACATCGGTGTGATCATGCATTTACATCAACAGTAATCTGCGTCCAATTATTGAACAGTGCATAAAACTGACACACACAACAAGACGGAGACGGAGGAATGGACGACTGAACAAACGTCTGCTAATTCGATTCCTACCCAGCGCTCACTAAAACACCACCACAAATTAAATCGGCCAGGGGAGCAGGCGGCTAACAAAGGAAATTAACAATGATGCTGTCTCTGTATTAGGCCATATGGATTCGCTGCATGTTTGCTGCGTGTGTGGAGCCGCAGCCTCGCGCCTCTGTACGCAAAGAGAGGAGGGGAAAGGCCAGTTTTAATCAAGAAATCCATTCCACTTTTCTAACCCTTCCTCTCTTCCACCTCCTCCTCCCTTCACAGCAGACTTGTGTGGAAACAGAAGTGCTAAATTACCCTGGAGCAGCCAGACAAAAACATCTTGTTGGGCTCTAAATTGCTTTGCATGCATGTTAATTGGACAGAAATCCCTGCAGTGTATTTGGGTTGTTTGAGCATTTTTTGTGTGACTTCATGCGCGTGTTGTTCTGTACTGTATCTGTATATGTACACAGTGAGCAGAAGTGGTGTTTTGTGTGTGTGTGAGAGAGACCGAGTGTGTGTTTGCGTGCGCTTCACAAGACTGGTGAGCTATTATAGCTGCAATGGCTTGCAGAGATTTGGAGGTTATCTGTTTTTGTTGGTTAATTGTGGAGCTGATCTTATCGAGGGTCTGGGCCAATTCAAGTGGGCTTTCAGCCAAATTACCTCAGTAATCGTCTGTGTTCGAGTCCCTCAATAGTCTCACCAAGACACAGCGTCGGAAGCCCTGAAGTTCAGTAGAGAGGGGTAAATCTGACCCCAGCTTTAGACAGCTTACACTGTAATTGAAATTCCATTTTTTTTTTTCCCAACGTCATTATTGGATTGCTGACAAGATTCCACCCCAAATTCCATTTGTGGTCAATTTATCCTGTTTGTTTTTAATTAATGTGGGCAGCTAATGAACTCAGAAAGGATCTCAGCCAAACGATCAGAATTTCCTCAGTTTTCCTCTGTAATCTTTGAAGCAGTAGGCTTTGAAATTAGAGCATGAAATTGTTTGAAAGTAGTAAAATCACTTAGATGGAGCACACAAACACCGAATCCAATACATGGGGAGAGGACGCTGGCTTCATACATCGTTCACCCTGACTAGAAATTTCAATGACTGTGGCAAACAATTATATTCAGCTATAACTAGTTTATTGTGGTACGCAGATGAAAGGCTTGTAAAATTCAAATACTGTTATCAGAAATATTTTTCTATATTGATTTAATTATTTATGCACAGAACACATGGCTTACAAGTGGTTAGCCTGTGGTACTTCACTGTCTCAGTCTCTGTTGTTCTTTGTTAAGTCATTCCACAGATGTCCTTCAAACTATTAGAAGATGCGACTGAATGGGTTTAAAAAATAAATAATTAGACTTAGGAAAATGTTTTTATTGTAAAATTCAGAGAAAATCGCAGATAAACGCCTCAGTTGATTCTCATCGTGGCTTCAACTGTTTATTATATAAATGAACATTTATACATTTCGTTCTAATACAAAAAAGATCCTGAATAACCTCGACAGATTATCACTTGCTGTCCTCATGACCTCTCTGACTGCAGACTATTTAAGTATTCTGTATTCAAAGATCCACAGTTACTGTTTCTGGGTGATAACTGGAGAAACTACAGCTGCTTGAATTTTCTTTGGACATCTTCATAATCCACCTGACTGCTTAGAATTTTAAATATGCGTGTCTTTTATGACAAACCTTGACGTAAAACGAATCAGCAACAACACAAAAATAGAGATGGGAACGAAAAGACTTTATTCAGCAACATAAACTGATGCCCATGTTGCAAATTCCCCTTAAACCAGAAATTGGACAGAGCAGCATACTGACACTGGCCCTGTTTCGTATCCAGTTGGCTTTGCAAGAATTTGAAATCCTTCCTGTGATGATTTTTCATACCCTCCCTCATACCTTCAACTGATTCTCGTCCCCAAGGTGTCAAATGTAGCTTTTTAGTCAAAGCTGGATGCTTCCCTGAGACACAGCAATCAGCTTGGTCAGATTATAGATATAAAAGCAAAACTGTCAGAAATACACACTAAAATAAATTGAAACCATTTGAACTGGGAGTCAAACAGTCTCTTCATGAGTAGCTGATGAAGCAGGTAATAAGTGGCTGTGGAATAAATTGGGAAACTTGTATTCATGAGACTTTGGCTAAATTTCCACTTGAAACCAGTCTTTTTTTTTTTTCTTTTTTTTTTTTACCTGTTTTTAGTTTATTACCAAAACTGAATCAGTCTAGACAACAAAACTTGTTAGATTTCGGTTCCAACATGGCTTGGTTATGTCAGGAAACTAATGCTGTGATAATTCAGATCTTTTGAAGTGTGGCTCTGTGGAAAGGCTACAAACTAAAAGCTTTTTGAAAACCTCAGTTTGGAGAAACAATCCAACCACACTGATGAGCGAACAGCTCCTCTGGACGTGGCCAAGACCAAAGTGCATTGCTGCTGTCGAAAAACAACTCCAATTGCAAAACATTTTTAGCGTTCATCAGAAAAAATATTTTATAAATTGTCAGTTTCACATTATTGTTACTTCCACATAACTCTACGGTTCTTTGCCAGCAAAGGTGCGGCACTAGCAGCTAGTTGTAGCAATTCGGGTACAGCGTAGGGCACGTCCAGCAAAACTATTACAATGTTTCTGCAATAACCAGGTAAGTCAAAACTGACAGCACAAACTGCTATCTACAACAGGTAAGATATTATTTGTTCATATCTGTTCCACAAAACCACACTTTAAGAGATATAATATTTAATGTTTGAGTTGAAATAAATTATTTTGCAGTGCATGTCTTTCATATAGAAACTTACAACTACACCCAATGTTTGTTGTCTTGACCTTCAAACTGTAGAAGAGTAGTCTTCAAATATGCAATTTTTTTTACTGTATGTGGTTTCTTACTTCTTATTCTGTGACTTTTTCTCTTAGTTTCAATATCTCTGTTGATTTGCATGCTGTGTGTGTGTGTGTGTGTATGTGTGTGTGTAGATGTAATAGAGACATGCACTCAGTTTAGCAGACAAGTGAGACAAGATGTCACCGTTTGTCGCTGTCATTTAGTTTCTGCTGAAGGAATATTTTGTTGAGCACACAAACAAAATCGGCAAAAAGAGACAAACACACACATACACACACACACACACACAGAAAGCACAGTAAGAAGCTGTGAACGTAAACACTTAACCCTGGAAAGATTCAATGATGGCGGATAAAAGAGTGATTTGTGTTCTGCTAAGGGGAAAATGAGTAATCCTATCACTCAGCGTGACATGCAACACAACACGCCGCATCAGTCACAGCCGCAGACACACACACACTCGACACAAAACACTGCCTATCAGAATGATAAAAGCATGCCTCTCCCACACAATAATGTGTTTGATTTTTCTATTTGCCATGGTGTTCATTTTCTCTTTATATTGTCATAAACCACTTTCATTCTCTTCCCCGGCGGCATTACTCTTGACACAGCTACACATATTTGTGTTTTCATGTAAATATTTCAAGTAATCTCTCCCCCAAAAAATATTTATGAGATTTATTGCCTTTGTGCTGTAATAGTTCACTCGCTGAGCACCGGGTTTTTACATGAAGACAAGCACACACCCAGGCTCTTATACAGACATCTATCTTGCATTGGCTGCATACCAATCCCTTCGTCTTTCTTCGTTCTGCTGGAGCATTAATTCCTGCCCATATTTCTATCTGATTATGGTTTGGTTATACCCACAACTAATTGAACATTAAATATAAGGAAAGTTAATGAAAATGTCCCTTATCCCTTCTAAACTGGGCCTGAGAATGCATCTATTAACTCGGATTAATCTGGTCCTGGTATGTGTTGCAGGGGATAAGATATATGCATAGTTTGCCGCTCTCATCTCTGACCCAAATTATTGTTCTGCTCTTTGAGCTGGACAGTGAAATAACAAGAGAATCATTGTTCTTTTTTTCTGAGAAATGTGGTGGACTGTTCTGAGAGTTTTGGGCGAACAAGACGTGATGCTGATGCTGAGAGCTTCCTTTTGGATGTTTCTGCCCTCATACTTGTGTTGAAGCATGCATGCATTGATCACTTGATAAATACTGTATGTCTCTTGGGCTCTGTTAAATCTGAGGTAATAAAGAAAAGTACATCTTAACAAGTTCGATTAACACTTCACATTCATTGAGTCTGTTATTGTTTTCTAATGGGCTTGTTAGCTTTCAGAGCGTTTTCTTCTCGAACAAGCTTTTTGTGTATTTAGCTCTAACAGAGGCAAAGACACCCACTGTGAGTTCAGCCACAGACTGATACAACACACAAAAAAGCAGGAAAGAAAGAATGAATGGATGGGTGCTTTCATTCGGATGAAAGGAATAAACGCTAAGGCATTTATTTTGTCTATTATCCCACTAAAAGCCCTCTCCATTCCTGTCTCCGCTCCTCTCGCTCCCTCAGGCCCCTCATATTAGCATCTCTCCTGGACAGCGAGGGGTTAACTAACCCATTTAAGGGGAACTACAGAAAACAATACTAGGACCCCAAAAAAGACAATGGCACTGCCTTTCTCCTCCGTATTTGTAATTTAACATCAAAAGGCTCCTCTCCCAGCGACCTCTGAGAGCCGGCGTCTCTTTAATGAAGCGCCCCACCCCCCTTAATCACATTCAAATTGGTTAGTGTTCAGAAAATAGAAATATGTATTAGATAGCAATAAATTTTCATCATTGGCTAAGCCTGCTTCTTAATTGTCCTGTCCCAAGGCTTGGGAATTTCATTGTTCGTTAGGTGCTTAAGTCCCCCATCTCATTCAGTCTCTCTGACATTACTGCTGAGGGCTCTAATGCCCAACTAATTTGAATGGGGATTTACATGATAGAGCAGGGAGCATTAAAGTGTGGAGGAAAAAGGAAAAAAAAAAAAGGAAAAGGGGGAAACGGCTTCTTTCACTTCAAAAGTCACTTTGTTCAAAGTCAAATGACAAGGTTTAAAGATGCTCTATCTCTCTTTCTCTCTCTCCTCAGGATTTTGGACAGCAGCGCCAAGTTTAATGGTTCGTTATCGTAGCCCCTCTCTGTCTTCCTTATTTCTCCGCACCTCTTTTTCCCTTTTTGCTGCCAACCACACGCTTTGGTTTAGTGGCGCCACACTGCTACAAAATATACATCGTTTCTTTCAGATTTTGAATGGCCAAACAGTTTTGTCATTCTCCATTAATTTTCCTCATATTTCTGCCCCTCGGTATGTCACTCAATATGTTGCCTTCAGGGGTTTAGGAATGTTTATGAACAAGTACAAACATCCACATTTGTGTACAGAAATATCCTAAATGCGTGTGTGTGTTAGCTGTCTGTGAAACTACATTCCCTCCATTTTGCTGTGAAACTCATTCTGTGTGGTGATTCTGGATGGTTTCTGATCTTCCTCTGAGGGGGAAAAAATGCCTGGAATTGTTTTCTGTTTGTTTTAAAAAGTATTTTGGATCTGAGTCATGTTGGATGTGTGCACTAGTTTGTGTTTCTCAAAGTATGTGTACTTTGGAGCGATATGAAATAGAAGCTGCAGTGATAAAGAGAATCAGATGTGTTGCGATGCTGTGTGTATCTAGCAGCTCTGACACTTTATGTTAAAACAGTTTACAAAGGAAATTACAATTTTGGCAGCATTGTAGCCAGTGTACATGTGTGCGCACATGCACAAATTTAAGACAAATACATCCTTATGCTGCCGCAAAGGTGCATGCATCCAATCTTCCGGTGCTCACTTTCTAGTCAGGAAGTCAAGATTTCTGCCACCTGATAGAGAACCTGATGTATTGTAACATTGAGCATTTTAGTAAATATTAGGTAGGAAAAGCTGAATTATGACACGGTGTCATTGTTACTGTTTACCCCCTTTTTAATTATTGTTTGCCTCTTTCTAGCCCATAAACACTGACACTCTGCGCCTCCAATTTTCCATAATTAGTGTGTTTGGTTTGACCCATGTGTCACCACAGATGAGAGGAGGTTGCACAAGGTCAAAACTAATGAGAAGGAGAGATTGACCTTAGACATAAACTCAACCTGGGGCAAAGAGGGCATCTTCATACAAAACACAAAAGACCACACAAGACTATTGCAGTCCAAATGTGTGACAGGAGTTACTGTATTCAGAACTTTCTGCACTGGGAATGGCTGGGAATGGTTATTAGGATTTATAAAAAGAGAAAATAAAAGTGCAAAGTAACTAAAGTGAAGTCAATATTGGAATTTATAATTTAATTTGTCCTGTCAACTCTTTACGACTGCAGTCTCTAACCATGATCCTTTAGCCGTACTGCTGATCCGATTTAGCTTGGCCGTTAAGTGTTTTAATGTTCAGCTTGTTATCTAAGGATATCGAGCTGAATGTTTTGCAGTCTAAAGATCACAGCCAGAAAGTGAAAGGTTACCTGTGAAAATCGCCTGTATTGATCGCGTGCATCAGAGGAAAAACTGCTGCTTCCAGAGCAGCATGGTTATTGATTCTATCATAAAGACCTACTGTCTCCTGAGTCGGCAGCTTTCTAGGTAAATCCTCAATGACTGTTTTTGTTCCCCTCTCATGTGAAATTCATATTTTACTCCTCTCATCCTGTGCAACATTTTAAAGGGATAGTTGGTCTTGTTCTGTGGAAAAGGTATAAACAATTAAATGCACTCTTCATTGAGAAATAGTTTGATTCTGACCAGACTAAAGAACTAAAAACAATAGTCCAAGTTGGGCCAAGGCTAAAGTGGATTGATGCCATTTTGAGGAACTCTACATCACAGCTCATGTCAACTCTATTTTAAAAATCTTTGCATCACTGTCAATTTTGCATTGCACATTATTTTGGTACAAATATTATGATATTTCTGTAGAAAGTGCCTCAGGCTACAGCTGGTTGTTGTTGCTATTTGTGCTTGAAAATAACCATGGAATTCCATGAATGCAACCATATGTTATGCAAAACTTGCCATTAGCTCATGACTCCGGTGGTAATAAAACTTCAAAAATTAGGTGGTATGTTTTTTGTTCATAATCTTTCCACAAAACTCGTCTTGAAAAGATCTGAACTATCACTCTGAACTCATTCCATCTGTGTGGAGAGACTGGATGATAGGGATGGAAGGTAAAATCTGTTTTTAGATGCATCGCATCGTGGACATAGAAGATTCTGAATCGATTTTTAAATGTCAAAAATCAATTTAGTTTTTGTTAATCTGTGCTGCCACTTTAGGAGAGTCAGCAGAGTAGATGCTGTGTAGTGCCGTTTGTCCCAGTAGAGTTACCGTAGTTTCCTGTCGGAAGAACATGTTGCTGTAAAATTGTGTGTTTTTGTCACAGCTCCATCTGTTCCTGCCACGCCTCTTGCCTCTAGTCATGCCACAGCCAAGTAATTTTCCACTCATCCCAGTTCCAAGCCACGCCCATGTTACCATGCCCACACAATCACAGTCATCTGCTTCACCTGTTCTGCCATGCATATATACTCACAGCTCCCAGTCCTTCTCTGCCAGATTATTGAAAGCCTCACAGTTAGTAAATGTC
>NC_051433.1:16868784-16919325 GCF_001649575.2 Kryptolebias marmoratus
AATAAAGAAAAAATATTACATATATATAATTTAGCTTCGGAGACAAATTTATCAATCCATCAAAAACCACCACCCTTGTGAAGTCAGTTTAGGTCAGAGAATCGTGTGATCTACTGGATGATTATTGCCTATGTTGTACAGCAAACCTTTTTTCTTAGCTCATTGTGATGTTGTGTGATTCCTGTTAAAAGACAGAAAGATCCTGCAAAGACCAACAAAATAGGTGTCTCATGCTTGGCAGTAGGTTGTACAAATCATTAGGGGACAAATCAAACCTGCCATTTTGTTGTTTACAATTATTTCTAATAATAATACAAAAACAAACAACCTGGTACTTCACTACTACGATTGAATGGTTTAGTAAGTTCCTCACACTAGATCTGCCAGGATCAGCCTTGGTCCTAGTGGAGTGCTTAGAAGGCAATAAAACTTAACTTTCTTGAGGAAGCAGTAAAAAGGTTTTTGTCACGGTCTTGTAGTCCAAGCTGCCTGCCTTCCCATCTATTGCTCTATTGGGGGCTCTTGTATGGCCCCCTATCATTGCTTGGGCAAGGGTGGAAAAATGTTTGTCCAAGCCTTCAACATCCGCCCTGCCTGTGATGTCAATTTCTGCCATCTTTACCTGTTTGCTAAGGTCCACCAACCCCTTCAATAAATGAGCTACCAGGTTTCGCGGCCGCTGTAACCGTGACAATACATGCCTCTTGCATCAAAAATGGTGACACAACAGGAAAAAAAGACCATGGGTTGAATCGTGAGCAGTAGAAGAAAAACAACACAGAAGCTTTATTTGGGCAAATACTGTGTAAGGTGACTTGCTTCTGTCAACATTTTGTCACAGCTCCATCTGTTCCTGCCACGCCTCTTGCCTCTAGTCATGCCACAGCCAAGTAACTTTCCACTCATCCCAGTTCCAAGCCACACCCATGTTACCATGCCCACACAATCACAGTCATCTGCTTCACCTGTTCTGCCATGCATATATACTCACAGCTCCCAGTCCTTCTCTGCCAGATTATTGAAAGCCTCACAGTTAGTAAATGTCCAGTGTTATATCCATGTCCATGCCTGATCTCGACCCTTGCCTGTCCCACGACCCACGTCTCTCGCCTGCCCCTTTTTGGATACTGCTTTGGACTCTGACCTCTTGTTACCGACCTCGCTACGCTCACCTGGACCTCGCCCTTTGGATTCTCCCTCTCTGGTTTTGGCTTCGGACTTCTGACTCCCCGGTAACGATCCCACGCCTGTACCTGGACTTTCCCTCTCGCCTCAGCCCCTTTCAGACAAGCCTGTCTGCACCTAGCCTCCAAGCTAAGGAAGACTTACCTATTCTGGTCCCGATCCACGACGGTCACGTGAGTGTGCTGTTCAGAGCCTCTGGTTCCGCTCGGTGTCTGTCCATAATAAAATCCTTAAAACTTCGTTACTGTGTTGCGAGTCTGAATCCTGTCAAGTCCTGCCTTGTCAGTTTTCCCATCTTTTTCTTTTTCTTTTCTTTGCTGAACCCTGAAGAGCAAATGGGTGGCAAGGACTCAGACGGCGAAGAGGCGTGCCTCAGTGGATTCTTTTACTTTGTGGTTATTTACTTACCTAATTCAGTAAGTAATGGTTGATGTTATCAAAAAAGACTGTTTTTAGCAATGAGTATTATTTGAGTAATGTTAGCTTTAGCGTTAGCTTTTCTTTGGCATTTTCAATATTAAGTTAGCATCTTTGCCAATTGTTGGTCAGCAGCTGGTAATTAATAGGGTTTTGTTTTATTTAGATATGTTATTTTGCACTCTTTAGTATCTATGGAAATGTATAAGTCATTGATTATTTATGGAAAATAAATCATGGTTATTTGAGTTGCAAGATAATCAAACTATCAATAATTTTTTCAATGTCATCGCAGCCCTTTTAATCATAATCAAATTGTGAGGTGCCTAACGATTCCCACCCCTGCCGGATATGTACCCCACTTTAGCTTAATTTTCCCAACACTAAATTGAGCTGCTTCTTTTCTTCTATTTGTCTCTTTCATACCCTGCCTCATCCACACTTTTTATAAGCTTTTTAGTCTCAATTTACCATCAAAAGTTGCCTCTTTCAAAGCTTCACACATGGACAGCTGAGGAAACAGCCAGAAAGGTGTCCAACAAAGGAGCACACACTAATCAGGATTATGGAGCTATAGTGACTAATGCGCCTCTCTTAGAACGCTGCTGTAAACGATTAACTAGGCTGCACTGTATTTGTGGGCTTGCTGTAGCTGATAGTGCTTGGTTCATAATGTTGTCACAATGATAAAACCCCACTAGAGCTTGCATTAGAAATAATCAACCAATCTCCTTTGGATTTGTTTCCAGGTGGGACGGGTGGTAGATATGCCTCTACGCTGAGAACTGAAGGCGTATACTGTCCCACGATTCCTGTTTTTGATAACCAAGGCGAAATGTACTATAAGAAGGATAAAACTCTGGCACTAAAATCCAAATTAAAACATTTGGTCAGCCACTGATTTTTATGCCTAATGTTTATACCCCACAGCTGAATTGTCACTTGAGGTCTGTTGTATGACCAGAATGACAGAAGTTAGTTTTACTTTTTTAAAAATACAAAATACTGCATGAGTTTGTTTGGCTATGTTTGTACTCATAAGCAGCCTTTGGCTAAAAAGGAGAATTATTACTTTAAACATTTTGTTCACCTATGTTTCATAGCCAAAATCCACCACACACACAAACTAGGTTCACCCCACCAAAAGCAGAGCTCACACTTCTAAACGCTTGGCATGCAAACAAAAAAAGGAGAAAGTATATATTTTTGTGCTGGTTGCAGAAAAATGGGTGTGATACTTTTTGCCTGCCAGCATGGGAGCAAAAATCACTTGGAGAACACACACAGGCTTAGAAAAATAATGCACACATGCCCACACACACTATGCCTTCATGCACCAAACACACACAGAAAGGCACAGACAAATGAGACCTTAGTGAAATAGCTCGTGGGTTTTCTTGCTATGGTCATGATTTCCTTCAGGGCTGTGAAAACACTATGCATATGGAGTCCATCTCCTCTATGGCTTAGCTGTGAGACGAACACACACGGTGCATCAACATGTGTACATGCACACAAAGAATAATATTCTCCTCCTAGTACTTTGAACCTGCCAGTTTAAAGATTTGGTTTCTGGGTTGGAGCAGACAAAAAAATAAAAATTTTAATCAAAAAAAGGGCAAAGCTAAAGTTGAAGGAACTGCTGTGGGGAACATTAGAAGACATCAAGTCGTATGCAGGAACTGCCTTAAATGAATAATTCCACGCATACAGAGCTGTGTTTATTTATATTTTAAACATATTTTATTGTATCTTACCTGTTGTGGATGGCTCTACAAACAGTCTCAGTTTGGAAAAATAAAGTTTACTTTGAAGCCAGACTGACAAGCTAGAAGCTAGTCTTAGCAAGGCCAGGACTAAAGTGGATTGATGTTGTCTTAAAACAGCTCCATTTTTAAGAAATTTAATAGTGGTTCATGCAAGCACTAATTTATAAACTTTTTACATCACTATAAATTTTACATTACATGCTGATTTTGGCGAAACGATGATGCTATTGCCAGATGTGCCCCAACTTGCTGCAACTCCTGCTTTTCGAGGTTGCAAATAAGCACAAGCTTCTGTCAATTACTTGGTAATGGGAAATTAATAGAAATGAAGCTTTACATAACAGTTTTCAGATAAAACTTTTTCGAGAGTTTTGAGATTGGAATTGTTTTGTAATGGCAGCAATTCTGTTTTAGTCTCACTTGATTTAGCTATTAGCTCATTGATCTGGTCAGAATTAAACTCTGTTACAGCAAACTGAGGCCTTTCTAAGAGCCATCAACAACAGGTAAGATATTAGATGTTTGTAACCTTTCCATAAAACCCCACTTCAAAGTATTCAAACTATTGCTTTAAGAGATAATAAACAGTCTGTCACAGCAAAAGCATTATTAAAAAACTTCTTCCCCCATAAGAAAGAAGTCTGTAAGGTTACCTTAGTTCTGCTAACAAGCTATGAGTTCAGGGAATTGGGTGTGTGTGTGTCTGTGTGTGTGGCTTAGTATAGACATGTATATCATTAACGTCCTTATCGTGAAACATCCACACATAAACTCCGCCCAGCTCCATGTGTCTCTCTCTTTTCTTTGACCGAGCTGGGGCGTTGAAGTATTGACCAGTTGCCAAGGGACAGAAGTATTGACTGTGACTTATCCAGCTGTTTATATTTGAACCCTGGGTTTAACCTCCATCGATCGACACACACCTCGCAGTTTGCAAAGTGTCCTCCTCTGCCTTCCACTAATAGGGCTAAACGAGTGTGGAATCCGTGTGTGTGTGTGAGGAAGTGTGGTTTTGTGTGTGCAGCTCAATGTGAGACATGAACTTTCTGCATTGACACAAAAAAGTAAATAAATACAATGCAGGGTTTTCATGTTGTACTTTTCTTCTTTTTGGTTTTAATAGAAAAACGAAAACAGGAAAAAATGCAGCTTTGTTCAGATTTGTAAGATTTTTATTAAGTGATGTGCTCTATGTTGGCTGATTACAGAAAGGTTTACACACTTGTTAGATTTCATTTTGTTCTTCAGTGAAAGAAAATTTTTATTTCATTCATCACTAATCAACCCAGGCTTATCGTTTTCCTTTGACTCTTTAGTTTGTCACTCTTATTACAACTTTGTAAGCTTAAATCTTCTTTTGTCCAATTAGTAATAAACTTATTCACACGCTTGTCATTCAGAGAGCATTACTTACCAACTTTAGCTTGACTCCAGAGAGTGACCCTCACACTTTACACGTGAACAAGCCTGCACATCTACAGATACTTCGACACAATAAAGACAATTTTCCCTTTTTTGTTTTCACTCTAAAGGAGAAGGGAAAGTTTGATGTTTTCCTCTCCCACTATTTGTTAAACTGTCAAAGGATCCCTCTAAAAGGGTTTCTCCGCTCCAGTCAGTTTTCCCATTTCTTCTCCTTTTCACCACACCACGACCCTCACAGCAACCACAACCGGTTCAAATAAGCATTTATGATACGTGTTTGTCTGGGAAGCAATGTCAGATTTTTTATAAAAAGAAGTAGAAGACTGATTTTGTGATTCAGAGAATATTTTTAGTTTGTAAGTGAACGTTTCTTTCATATTGTCTTCTATATATGTTTGCCTCGTTTCTTCTCTAACTGGAGGCTTGTAATGAGTCATCAGGGAGAGCTGATGTGAATTATTAATATTCAATCATGACGGCGTTCACGTATTAAATGAAGCAGGAAAAGAAGGGGTGGTTGGGTGGGAGTCGGCTTAAAGGAGACAAAGCAACAGTGACGATTCAACTTGAAATATAAGCATAAAAACCCAGAATGTCTTATTGCTACTAGAGGCCTAAAGTATCACCTGTCTGCTGGACTCTGCGGGTTCAGCTCCTGCATTTGTGAACAAATTTTGTTTTTTTTATGAAATTTTCCACAGTGGAGATTTAAAACAATATTCATGGTAGATCTGTGTGGACATCTGAGAGGAAATGGTATCAAAGTGGAATAAAAAAAAGCTAAATACATGAATCATGCAATCCACACACATGCATCGCCTCAATCCTCTCAGAACGAGTCTGATATAATGATGTGAAAAATCTAGTTTGGCAATCAAACGTTTCAAATTTAGTGCAGCTGTATGTGTAATTATGTAAAAAATGTTTTCAAAATTTAATTAGCATTTTTAAGCACGTTTTGAAAATCACAAGTAAAGTTAAGACTCAATGATTTATGCTAAATACACCAGAAATTAATATCAGTCCCTTATCTTTACATAAGCATTATCAGAATCCAATCATTAAAACTATGTGTAATCCTGTGTGAGCAGCCTGTGTGTGTTTGATTGAGAAACAGAGTAAAAGAACAGTGACAGAGAGTACGAGTGTCCCTGACAGAAGGCCTCGTATAAACAGCTGTCAGTGATGTTCGGTTCTGATGTGCCCATGTTCTGCCTTCACTGCAAAACTGGATGGAGGCTGCAGGTTACAGGGTATCCTCACAATGACAAAACACACTCACATCACACTCTCATATCAATATACACTAGATCCCAGTGCCTATAAACCTGGTTTGACAGTTCTATCTGTGTGCGCAGACTTTTAGGCTCTCGTTCTGTCACCTTTTATCTTCCCTGCAAGCACCTTAATAGTTGTGTCTGTGTTTGATCCAAATAGGATTTTAATTGCCCCACCCATCATTATACTACCTCAATATACTAGTTCAATACTGACAAATGTCATGATTACTTCTCTTTCTTTTCAAAACCATATATAATTAGAGGCCCAGCAGTCTTATAAATATACCTTTAATAGCTGCTATAAACTAGTGTTGTATAATTTTAAGCCCTATCAATGTTTGATACATACAGTACAAGACCTTTGCCAATTTGTTATTACTGACTGATTTGAGTGTCTTTGGGTTTGAAGTGAGCTTGGCTGCACTACGTGCATTTAGAATGATGGAAACATATTAATGTCTCAGAGAAATTCAGACTCATAAAGGCAGTAAGTTTGGTTTTGTTATGTGTTGCACCAACACTCACGCCTGAAACAAAGGTCATTATTAGCACCTTCTGCCTAAAGACTAAGGTGGACAATAATATTTTGCCCATGTGTGTGTGTGTGTGTCTGTTACTGAAACAGAAAGTAATTCTTGGATGAACGGGTACAATTGATTGCCTTCTGAAGTCATTATGATTCACAATGGCTGCCACAGCCATCTGAACTATAAAAAGGGCTATAACTCAGTCAGTTTTACAAATATTGAGTTAAGATTCGATGTGGCTGTAGCTGACACTGATCACCAACACATACTCTGAGCACTTACAGATTGTGGAAGATAAATGTTAAATAATTTTCCATTAACTACTTAGAGTAAACTCTATCTGTGGGTTAGCAATATGTCTCACGAACCAACAACTTTGAAGTAAAGTTTTAGAAGCTCATCACTGCATGTACTGCTACAACTGATGAAGTTTTGGAATCAGTTAAATTCAAGATGTCTACCACAGCAAATCGACATTAGTCAGCTCAAAAATGACTATAACTTGGTCAATTTTACCGATGTGGTAGTAGCTGAGAGTTCACAACACATACTTTGAGAGTAACATCTCGGGATATCTTATGAGATCGCAAACAATGTTATTTTCAAGGTTTGACCAAAACAGCTACTGTCATTTTACAATGTAAGACAATCTCAGTTTAAAAGTCCAATATGAAAGCTGCACAATTATTAAAGAAGCATTTGATTTGAATACCTGTGTATGGGAGAGGAAGAGGCTATTTTTACTAATCAATCTATAAATATATATATAATAAAGGCTTGTGAAGCAGACAATATTAACCTTCTTTATGAAAGAAATCCTCGGTATTGGCAGAGATTCAGCAGCAGTCGGTTTGCTGTTCCTGGCACCCTCTAACTGTCCCAGTGCGAAATTAAACCCACAACTCACACAGCTCTATCCTGCTCTTCAGTTCTTACAGCCACCAGGAAGAACATTTCAGAAGTGCTGACCACACACATCACGAAGGCACAAGTTCACAATTACACTTCCAAAAGCCAAACTAAACTGACCTTTCCTTTATTACAATGAAACCATAACCTCAGTTTGACAAAGAGGGACAAAATATCATGGCAAGGACAGCTGTTTCTCAACAATGACAGCCACACATAGAGACACAAATATTTGGCCAATTTTGAAAAGTTTCCAAAGAAATTCAGTGACTTTTTAAAAATCAGTCCCATTAGAAGGATAGTTCAGATCTTTAGAAGTGAGGTTATGTGAAAAAGTTAGGAACAATAACTATTGTTAATAATTAATTTGAACAACCTCAGAGATTAACTCTGACAAGCTAGCAGTTAGTCCAAGTTGAGCCAAGACCAAAGTGGATGGATCATCAATATTTCTCCAAACCGAGCACGTTTAAAAAGCTACTATCTAAAACAGAACTAGGTTTCCAAATTTGCTTTTGGCTTAGAAGATTTGCACTTGTTTTAACATGTGGCATTGCTTCCAATGCTATCCTTAATTTAAACAAATAAATCAATATAATTCATAAGGTTATGTCAGAAGCCTACTTCAAAAGAGCTGAAGTATCCCTTTACCAACCAATACCTAAATGTTCTCGAGAGAACAACAGGGTGGATTTTATGTTGTGTAAACACCTTTAAGTGTGTGCGTTCCAAGTGTTTATCTGTCTGTTAGCAAATTTCTGAAAGTTTCATTAAAACTTTCAGAAAGTAATCGCTGTATGTAAGTCTACAACTGATTATGTTTTGGAGTCAATCCAATTCAAGAAGGCCGACACCGTCATGATGTCATGTTTACAGATATTGAACTAAAGGTTGGTGTGGTAGTAGCTGTGAGTCAATACAAACACATACTGTGAGCTATAACAGATTGTGTGTTTCTTTGTTTAATCTCAGTCATCTGTAAAGAAACTTGAGGTATTTGTTATTTCATTTTAATATAAATTACTCTCCACACATTTAAGTAGATGTTCAACTGAGAACTGAAACTGTTAGATGTTCTGAGCATGGCGGATGTTGTTTGTCCATGCTCGTGTGAGATCTATAAGATACTCATGCATTTATGTGCAGTTTCGTGTATGCAGATGTGTGCATTTGAATATACTGTAAATGAGTTTGTTTCAGTCAGTGAAAGAGGTGAGAGGTAAAATGGAAGAATGCCGTATTCAGTGCAAATTAAATGAGGGTTTTGTTCAGGTTCCTCCAGATGTTGAGTCTGTGTGTTTTATTTTTACATTCTTGGCCTGAGGCCCATATATATTTTGGATTGGATGGGGAGTATATAATATCAGTGGAAAATGCTGCGGTCTGGTACCTTTTAAATAACATTTCCTTCTTTTTCTGCTGCTGTCCTGTTTTTCTTTCCATGTTGTCTTTTATCCGGGAATGAGCTTTGAGAGGTGATGTTTAGAAAAGTGCTGAAATGAGACTGGCTGCGGGGTTCTGCGAATCACTGGAGATTTCTCCACACATTTATTCACTCACACACACACACACACGCACAAAAGCTGCTAAGGATAAAATCAAGGAGTGGGTAAAGAGGAAGAAGTTCAGCTCTGAAATGAAGCAGGTCAGAAGGGCATGCCTCAGTGTTCAGGTGCCTTTTTTAGGCTGTGGGGAATGGCAGATCTAGTTGTACCAATATTTGACTTTGTCCCTTTGGTCAGTGGAAGAAAATAAGTTGAAGGGTTTTCGAGACTCACATTTTGAACTTTCTTTCTTCTATTTTAGATTCTTCTTTTAAAACAAATCTGAGCTGAGGTAACCTCAGACCTGCTCTAGGGTCGGTTTTTCTTCCCTTCTTTTGTTGGACACTTTTCTGATAGGAAATCTCTCACTTCATACTAAAATGGCAAAGTTCAGTCACTCTCATACCCTCATATTGGACTGTTGGTATGAGGGATGTGTGCTGATATGGTGTATTCTGTTTTCACTAAATATGGTGTGATGCACTATATCCAAACCTCTACACGGTAATCTTGTTTGTTGAACAAACATTGTTACAGAAGTTTTGTGGTTTGTTCTTGTACAGTGTTACATGCAAATAAACATTACATGGTTATTTACAGACAGCACAGTGGGGCGGTGGTAAGAAGGTGAAAAGATCACAGGATCGCCTCCCGCCCTGGGGTTATTGGAGGAGTTTGCATGTTCTCCCTATGAATGCATAGGTTTACTCTCAGTATTCTGGTTTCCTCCCACTGACCAAAAAAGCATGCATGCTAAGTTAACTGATAACTCTAAATTGTGCCTAGGTGTGAGTTAGAGCGTTAATGGTTGTTTGTCTCTGTGTGTCCCTGTGATGGACTTGCAAACTATCCAAGGCACCAGCGACCCCCACAACTCAGAAAAGAAAAGGTGGTACAGAAAATGGATGAATGAATATATGCATAAAATTCTATGTCTTCAGGTGTAAAACAAGCCCAACTAATCAATCTTCCACCCCCGTGCTTGAAAGTTGGTATAAAGATTGACTTCTTTGCTGATTTATTTTATCATTGGTGTTGTGTCTGCATGATCTGGTTACCGATTTCAAGGTATACTTTGGTATTAGAAAGTCAAACTGTCAAAACCACTAAACCACTGTTTCAATGTTTGACACATAACAACTTTATGACAAAACAAACTAGTTGAAATATCTGATAAATCAAGTACAATAAAAAACAAAATAAAATAAAATGAAGTTTACATTGATATGTGGCTGAAATACTCCAGAACTTCACTTATGTACAATATTTAAGTAAATGTACATTGTTCTACAACATCCTAAAACTGGACTTAAAGTATTTCATAGGATCTGATTAAAGACAGAAAAATGGAGGAAGTGTGCCAGCCTGACAGTGATCCACTGTGGTCCCCCTCTATTCCACTCGTTTTGCAAAATACCAGCATTATCGTAATTGTGCAGTGACCAATCCCTTAATAAAAAAAGTGTTTTGTTAAAACAAAAAAAAAACAAGAACAACAAAGAACTCTCAACTTTCATCGTATTAAAGAAAATGAATGAATTTTGCTAAATGGGAGAGAAGAGAGGTGTTGCCTGCACTCATAGTCTGCTGGAGACAGAGAGGGAGAGGAGGGAACAGGGGCAAAGGTCACTGAAGAGTTACGTGTATGTGTGTGTGTGTGTGTGCACGTTGCTGTTCCCAGCTAAGTTACATTTGTTTAGTCTGAAAGATGAGTGTCGGGGAGGGGAAAAACTTAAGGCCAAGAGAATTAAAGCATTCAATAACAGACACAGAGGAAGGTATGAGTGTGTGTGTGTGTGTGGGTGGGGGGTTATGCCTTCATACTATTCAAGTGCTGCAAACTTGTGAGTAATATCATAAATCAGCCAGCATTTCTAACACCAGAATTAAAAATTAATTAAATGTCTGTTAGAATATGTCTTGTAAATAGTTCAGATATCGGTTAGTTTTTTTTTTTTTTTTATCAACTGCTTTACCCACATTCACTGTGTACCTATATCACTGTAGACAAAGTAAAAAATAAAAACGCTTTAATAGTGTGTTTAGTTTTGCATGTCTAACACTCTCTCCTCCCCTTTTTGTGCCAGATTCAGGCCTCGGGGGAGGTCAGACCCCTCTTGACCTCTGCGTTCCACAGCCAGACACCATAGCTTGGCCTCACACACACACACATATGCACGCAAACAGTTCAAACAGAAAGACACCACACACACATGCTCACACACGCAGTGTCCCACCTCATAAACACCTTGCTGCCTTTACACTAACAACCTTGCTATAGGCAGACTGATAAATACCTCTCTGCAGAACTTACAAGGAAGAGAAAAACTAGTTTTTGCAACGTCAACTGTAGTACATTTCTTTTGAAAGAAACGTGCATCTGCAGTTACCCTGAGGACAGACAGGGTTTCCACCTATCAGGATGTCTCCTAGCCTTTATGTTGCAGAGTGTACAGATAGAGCTTTGTTTAGCTGGAATTTGGTTGTTGCTTCATAAGCATTCCTTGGCCCCTCACTTGCTGACCTTTGGCCTCTAAATGCACACACAGAAACACATTCACACACAGCTGTATGTGAGGATTTCTAGGTTATACAGTATACAGCATTAGACACAGTCAGACAGAAAATTATGATGCTTTGTGTGTCTCAATGCCAGCTTTTATTTTCTTGTATTCTGCAGTGCAAAGTATGTGTTTGCATACTGTGTGTGTTTGCTTTTCTCTATAGTGCAACAACAAAAAAAATATGCTTATATTTATGATTGAAAACATTTCTGTGTAAACTGAGTTTATGTGAAGGTTGACATGGTTAGTGGCAACAATTTATAGGTAATTGCAGCTGGAGACCTATTGAACGGAGTAAAGTGAGTTTTTTGTGTGTTTTTAATGTCGGTCTATGTGGCTCCATGACCTGTGACCCAGTGTCTTGTCTGTGACCTCATCAAAGAGAGACAAGAAAACAAGCATCCCTCTTGAGGACAGCAGCCATTCATCACTCCATCTTTGTCCCCTTTTTAGAGCCTTCAGTTTGTCACAAGGAGAAATCAATGTCTTAAAAGGATAGAGAAAAAGACGCAACGACACAAAGAGCACAGTCTTGCACACGTTCTGCTGTGGATGAATTCATGCGCAGCACTACTTTATGAGTTTGCTGTGAGGCTGGAGCCGTTGTTTGTGCTCAGAGTGCTTGACCTTGTGATGAAAGGAATGAAACAATTTTGCAGCACAGCATTTTGTACTTTAAAGGTGGACAGGCATCATTGTGCCTGCAGACAGTTGTTTTCGAAATGAAACGCCTCTCTGAAGTTCTTTAAAACATGATTTAACTCACAAGTAAACACATCAGGTGAAATTAGAAATGTTTTTGCTCCTGTTATTATTCAGATATCCTGAGGTGGGGTTCTCTGGAAGGATTAGGAACAGTTAATGTCTTACCTGTTGGAGATAGCTCTTTGAATGGCTTCAGTTTGGAGAAACTAACAGCTCCACTCGGATTGGCTAATGGCTCTGGCTAGCAGCTGCTTCCGATTTACACTCTCAAATATCCTTGGAATTCTATGTAAATAACCATATAATGTGTAGCTGATGGTAATATAAAGGTTTAAAAAATGTTTGAGTTGTTTTAAGACAACAACAACCCGCTTTGGTCTTGTACCTACAGCAGTTAGTTCATCAGTCCAGTCAAAATTATTTATTTTCTCCCAAATTATAACCAATTAAGGAGCAGCTATCTACAAGTAAGATGTTAACTTTTTTTTAGTCTTTCAGTAAAAACCCGCTTCAAAAGATCTAAGCTATTGTTTTAAGTTTTAGCACAGAAAATGATTAAGATGTAAGCCCCGTTTTAAAGGTGTTTATAATAAAGTGGCTGGTTTAAAATTAAAGGTTGGTCTTTGTATGTATGTTTGGGTATGTATGTGTGTGTGTGTGTGGGTGTGTGGGTGTGTGTGTGTGCATAGGCTCGCACTAAATGTAAGTTGCATAATATAAAGTAGGTAAATTGTTTTACCTGAGCAAAAACACCACTTACCACTTTTACTTGTTAACCTTTCAGCAAGTAAAAGGTTAAAATTGACTCTTTGAGGTTAGGAATCAAATTTAATTAAAAAAGAAGTAAAATCTGTATTTACTTGTGATGGATATTGAATTCAACCATATGATTATAAACTGCATTTAGTAAGATATGCTTTAAAATAAAGGCAGATGGTTGACGATGTCATCACATGGTCAGATACTACTCAACTCACTGCTGAATTCCACAATCTAGGGCTTTCAAAAACCTGTACAACCACCAACCTTCTCTCAACAAGCTGAATACTTTCCCAACAATAGCTGATATCAAACAGTCTTTTAACCTGCTTCACCCTGGAACAGAAACATTTTTGAAGGTTCATTCCTGCTTGCTTCTTTATAACCCGGCTGAGTCATTTGTAGGTTTTTTTTCCTTAGAAATCTTGAGGAGTTTTTTAAATGTTTGTTTACTTCTAAATCAATATGCTCCTGAAACTGAGTGATTTACCCTGATGAACAGTCACATCTAAGCTGAAGAATAAAAATCTGACTAGACCAAAACTAGTGTTTGAGTAAAATTTATTTCTGCCCTTCTGTTGTATTTGTGCATACAAATGTTTTTTATACAACCTCTACTTTCTTTATCTTTATTATTTTTATAGACTGTCTTTAGGAGAGGTCTGTCATGAATTCAAGTGGGTTTTTTTTGGCTTTGTGTCTTGGTGCTTTGTTTTCAGGGTTTATGTTTTCTTTTATGTTTCTGTTTGGGTTTATTGTTTCTTTTATTTTATTATTTAGTCATCTGGGTTTTGGTTTAGTTCCTGTTGTCTTTGTTTCTTGTCATTCTCCACTTGTCCCCAGTCAGCGTTTGTTTACCTGCCACGCCCATCTCCACCTGCTCGCAATTGTTATCACTCACCTGTGTCCACTTCCCATAATTATCCTGTGTCCTTAAAACCCGGTCATCTCCTCCACTTATTCGCTGGTTCATTGTTGCTATTTGTCTCTTGTTCCTCAGCTCTTGTTGTCTCGTTCCTTGTCCTGCCTTGTCTCGCCTCGCCTTGTCTCACCTCGCCCTTTTTGTATTACTTTTGTATTTTTTTAGTTTTGCTGCCCCGTCAGCTTTTTGTTTTCGTTCTTCTGTTTAAAAATAATGTTTTCATTTTTTAATCATGAGTCTGCGCTCTGGGTTCATCTCTTTCTCCACCGCCCATCTTGACAAGGTCACAACATTTTAACAGTATTTAGCCTCAAAAAAGTTCTGTTATGTGTGTGCAGAGCAAACCCGATATGAAGAATCATTTTTGAAATTAAAAACTAATTCATGAACAAAAGAAAAAGCCTGACAAGGCAGCAAAACAAACAAACAAACAAAAAACAAAGTAACAAAAACTTACATGGAAACATGAGGAGCAAGAAACCACAGCGTGTGAGTTTGGCATGAAAAACCATTAAAACCTGGAATCCAGGAAGCAGAAGGAATGAACGAGGGAGGGAAGAGTGGAATGAGACCGGCTTTAAAGAATAGAGGGTGAGTGGAAAATGAGTTACAGCTGGGACATGATGAGGACGAGGAACAGGTGAGGCAGGCAGACCGGAGCATTAAAGAGCTGAGGGCAGGTTAATAGTGACACAGGAAAAACAAAGTACAATACACTAATACAGAAAACAAAGAACCAACGATCAAAGCTAAAGAACCCTGACATGAAAACACAAAGATTCCAAAAATGTAAATATAGAAAGAAAAATAACACACACAAAGTCAAATCATGACAAGTTCAGTAAACATCTTTTAAAGAGATTCTTACTTAAAGTGACAGCTTTTTTAATTAAATTTTTTGAAGGGTTAATTAGGTATTTATTAAAACAGTCTTTTACCTGCAGTCCAGATGATAGTTTAAAGATACAAAGCCCCAACAGACAAAACAAGCTAAACACTGCTAAGATTTGGGTCACCTAAAAGCCATTTTACACCATCTTAAACAGCTCAAAAATTGCAAAGTGATTTTATCTACAATGGATTGTCATCATGAGTGACTTTTGTATCAAGCAGACACCATCAATCTGTTTTACAACATCATGTTGCAACATTTCACTTTTTTTGATTAAATAATCATGTTCTTGTTCAAAAACCTCAAACGATCTCTTTATCCACCCTAACTCCTGCTGAGGGATCCTGATGTGTTCCCAGGCCAGAAGATGTAGACTAAATAAACTCTCCAGCAAGTTCTGGCTCTGTTCCTGGATCTCCTCCCATTAGGATGTGCCTGGAAAACCTTTCCAAAAGAAAACATGCAGGAGACATCCTCCTCAGATACTCAAACTACCTTAGCTGGTTCCTTTTGCTGTGGAGCAGCAGCGGCTACTTCAAAACTTTACAGAATATTCAAGCTCCTGACCTTATTTTTGTGGCTGAGTTCAACCCCTCTCTATCGTAAACTGGTTTCAGATGTTTGTTTTTGGAAGTTGATTGTTACTTCAGCCTGCAGTAGAGTGGTTTGCAGTCATGTGTGAAGCAGCAGCTGGGATGAGAGTCAACTCCTTCAAATCTGAGGCTGTGGCTCTTGACCAGAAAAAGTGAAATGCTCCATCCATAATAGTGAGGAGTCTTTTTATCTCTTGTTTACAAGTGATGGCAGGATGGCAAAAGATGTGGACTGACAGACTGGGGGTTCATTTGTAGTAATGAAGATGTTGGTTTGGTCTGTCATGGTGAAGAAAGAGTTAAACCAAAGGACAAAGCTCTTAATTTACTGGTTTATTCGCGTTCCAACTCGCATTTATGGTTGTGACATCTGCACCCTGACCAAAAGATTGAGATCCTCAACACAAGCAGCTTAAATGCTCTTCCTGCATTGCATGGTTCAGCCTCTGCAGTAGGGTGAGGAACTCCATCATCCGGAAGAGGCTCAGAGTAGAGCTACTGCTCCTCCTCTTTGAAAAGAGTCAGCTGAGGCGATTCAGGCATCTGAGCAGGATCTTTCTCAATCGTCTCCTTTTGGAAGTTATTTTGAACACGTCTTTCTGACAGGAGTCCCTGGGGAAGACATTATATCATCTCTGGCATTGGAAAGCTTTAAGATACCACAGAAAGAGCTGGAAAGTGTCACTGGGGAGAGGAAGGTCTGGACCTGTTACCTTTGTGACCTAATTTTTTATTTAATTGGCTGACAATGGATAGATGAATGGATTGTTACTGATGAACTAAAAGTTTATACTCCAGTTGGAGTGTAATTTTAAAATTTAAAATTTATGATGAAGACCCAATACTGAACAAAGTTTAGGTAATTTCAGTGACTATAAACCCCTCACTTCAAGAACTTTCCTGCCACATTTGTTTAAAAAATGTAAGTCTTCATGGGCATTTTATTTTTATGTCTTTATGGCGTTGTATTACAACAAAGTTTTCTTCTTTAGAAAACAGCTTGTATACTACATAAACCACACGCTCTACTGGCTCACTGAAACATAATTAGGGAATAATTACCTACTTAATAAGTCAAGTCAAAACTGATCTAAACCATACTGCAGAAGAAGCCGTGCTCTATTTTTGTGCGTATATATTTATGTGTTGGTGTGTGTGTGTGTGTGTGTGTAATAAATGTGTGAGCGTGCCTTTGCATGTGTGTGTTTGCTAGTGTGCATGTTTGGCACTCTGTAATGGATCAGTATGAATGCCTCGTTAGCAAGCGCCACTAAAACCCTGTAGGCCCTTCAGAATATGAGTGCCATTTTAGAGAGCAGCTTTGGCCGTAGCATTCTAACTACCACTTAAACAATACATTCAGCTCTCTCACACACACACATACACACACATTAACCTACGCAGATACACTCAACAAGCACTTGCGTGTGTGGGCAGCTGGTTGAATTGATGAAGCAGGATTCTGCATCCTCTGGGGAGTACAAACACACCACTCTATTTAGCATCAGAAAGGCCACATTCATTCTTTTCATTTGAGAGGTGAACTGAGGAATGCCCTCAAGGTGTGGACAGAGGAAGAAAGATGGTTACAGGGGTTTCTTTGCCCATGTTTTAAACACTCACATGTGGAGTAAGCAGCAAGGGGTCTTTTCATATTCCTGGTTCTACCTCTGTTTGTATCTGTGGTGTACATGTTTTGTTCTTTCTTGTTTCTCTGCTCTAACCCCCAACAGACTATTCCCCTTTTTCTTACAGAGAATTTGCACGGCGTGGAGCATCAGCTCTCTCTTACGCACACACACATACACACATATGTAAGCAGGAACAAAATGAAAGTTTCTCCTTGAGTTTTTACAGCAAAACTAAACAGAACATAAAAAGAGCTGCGCAAAAGAGCGGTGGTGTTGAGAAGGATGAGGAAGAGGAGGAGGAGAAAGGAGAGGGAAGCTATTTTCTCTGTTTTTTTGAGGCTGTACCGCATGTACTTCTGACAGGTGGGAGGGGAGATGAAGCATGCATTGTGTTCACTTGCTAATTAGCATCGTTAGCGGGGCCTCGTCCGCTGTGAATGGCGGAGATAGCATTAGAGAGGTTTATGCACAGTGAGTGGTGGAGATAGGAAGAATAAAGTGTGTAAAGCTGTATATGCTAATGCTACGTTAGGTCTGATAAACTTGTAGGTCTTTAATGGACTCAGAAAAGGAGGGAGGGAGGGAGAGGAGAAGGGGGAGGAAAGAAGTGTAAGAGTGTACTCCAATCTGCTTCAGGCCTCCTTTTAAATACTGTGGATACAACCTCAGTGAAGTTCATAAAACCACGCTGACACACGCAGAGGATAATGAGCCATTGTGTGAGGGTGTGTGTGTCTTTTACAGTGTTGGGGTGGTGATGTGATTTTGAGATCATACTTTTCCTCTTTCATCTTGGCTGTCAGATAACATACAGGGTGTAAGTTACAAGCCACTGGCTATATGAACAGCTGTGTTAGTAGAGGATTCTTGTTACAAACAAGCACACTTTGAGTCTGTTGAGCTACAGGGTGTTCTGTACCAATATGTCATTAGGATCATACCTGATTCTTTTATGTGAATTAGAACAATAGCAGGTGAGCATGCTTACATTTGTGTACTTGCCACACTGACCCAGAAGATTACATAAACATATCTGTATAACTAAAGCTGGTCAGTTACTGACTCTCCCTGGTAAAGGATCAGAACCCTCACAAGTCCGAGGTCTCAGTTAACCCAGATTCGAAATGTCCTCTGGCAGACTGCCGCTAAGTCCATGAGTTAAAGGACTCGCTAGAAAAACAGTTGAATCACGCTGCAGACTCAGATGAGGTGGATCTCTGATTTGGGCTGAAAACTCACCGAAAACGCTGCTGACTCGGACGAGTCAAGATGGTGATTTGGGTTAAAAACTCACCAGTAAAAACAGCAGACTTAGATGAGTCATACATACACGTTTACTTATGTTTTCCATACATAACATATATTCAACAGAAGTTAACATTTTGGTTAACTTGTATTTATTTTAATGTGTTCCATTTGTTTTGTTTTATCATCTGTAACTTGTTTGTTCATTTATTGCTATCCGATTAATGTAAATCTACCGAAATATTTGCCGGAGGGGTGACCCACTCAGGTGACTCAGGTGAACCGGATCACTTTAGTAAATGACTCAGATTAACCTGAGTCCATAACATGAACTGACTTTAGCAGCTCCAGTATTAACCAGTTAGCCATAATTTTTATAGAGCTTTTTCCTTTTCTTTAGAATCACTTCTTAACACTCATTCTCTGACTCTTTTTACTCTTTCTAGTCTTGTGTTGAAAAAAAGTTTGAGGTTACACACTGTAGCTCTCTCTTTTGATTCTTATTCTCTTAGAGAGAATTTTTGGGTGAGAGGTAAAACATCTTCAAGGAGCAAACAACCTGTTGCATTTTATTCAAGTACTTGAGACTAGCTGTCCACCTTTCAGCAAATTCAGACTCAATACATTTAGTTATTTAGAACAAATTTAATAAATTCTAACAAATTTCCCAGCCTCGACTGATGGCAAACACCCCTACAACATGATGCTGCCACCACCATGCTTCACTATGGGCAAAGTGTTTATGGTGTAATAGGTTTGTATTACATATAGTATTTCTTTCGATAGCCAGGGTCTTTTCCTTTTTTTTATTTTTTTAGAAAGATTAGGTTTACGGCTCATTCTCTCTTTGGAGCTTTGCAGCTTTTTCACCTTTGGCCTCTTTGTTATGTCTAATTATTTGCTTGCTAACCCTGTGGATTTAGTTTTTTTGTCATTTCTTGAGCAGGTTAGTAGTGGTGCCATTTTAAAAAATCGTTTCTCCAAGGGAAGTTCACAGCTTTAGACATTCCTAACCCAAATTTCTATTTTTCAGAAGTATCTTGGTACTCTTTTGTTCTGCTTGCTTGGTGTTGTCCTCTCGTTAGTGGTGTTCAACACTTCATATATATATATATATATATATGTATATATATACATACATGCTTTATGTAGAGTTAGCTGGATTATTTAGAAGCGGTTTGATTGAGAAATCAAGAGCACAGCTTCAAGAAATGACTTTGTAAATGTGCGAGATTACAGTTAACAGTGGCTTTTTGGCTCTGATGAACACTTCCCTCATTATCCCTGGCTTCAGTGCATTACAAATCCCTTTAGATAACAGCATCTTGCAGGTTTCTATCATCATTATATAGCAGAGCAGAGGAGCATTTCATTACACCATCACCCGTCATAATCCCCTGACCAGCCTGGCCCTCAAAGAGCATCAAACAGATGACTCTGAAACAGAGGAAAAGAGGAGGATAATGTACCCAGAGATGAGGAAAGGGAGGGAAGCAAATTGCTGTTTGTAAATAATCTCTCTGTCACGGTGGTAAATAGCGGTTTATTTAACAAGCATCACATCACAGGAGCACTTTCACCCTCCGCTGCCCTGTCTCTTCATCTCTCTCTCTCCTTCTCTCTGCTCTGCAGCTACAGCGGAGCATTAATAATAATAACAACGATAAACAGAGAGGGGAGATAACCGCAGCCCTGTGTGTATAAGAGGACGTCGCGCTCAGCCAGCTTACAGCGCTTAGCCCCCATTAAAGATGGGATGCAGAGGGGCGGCTGGGTGTGGGGCGGGCGGTGGGGGGGATAGCAGGAAAATAAGAAGCTGTTATTTTGCATGATATTAACCACATGAAAGCACGCAGCTGCCGAGGACAGTAAAAGTCGCTGAAGAAGACAGAGGGAGGGCGAGGAGAGAGGGAGGCTCGGCGGAGGAATAATGTAAATAGTGACTGGCTGAGTTATTGGGAATAGCACTGTCAGATGTGTGTGCATGCATGTGTGTGTGTGTGTGTGTTATCATACCCTGCGCTGTCAGACGGCCCATTGTTTGGGAAGCGATAAAAGGCAATTTCCCAGAGTCCCTTGTAGAACCACACGCTCGGCTTAATTTGAGGGCCATTTTCTGTGACAGTGTTGACAGTTTTTACATCTCTCTCCCTCTTTCTCCCTCCTTTTCTCTCTCTCTTTTTCCTGCATTCTCTCATTTCCTCTGCTCACACTGCGTGTGGATGCTCACTTTGTAGTAAAGAGGCCTGTATTCACGTCTGTGTTTATTAGTGTCTCAACGCCATGTTTGGCGTGTTCCCTTTGAGGAGGCAACAATACCTGATACTCTAATACCTGTCAGTACACACACACAGCCCTCCACGTCTGATGGGAATGTTTTTCCCTCTCTGCCCTGTCTTAATCTTGCCCTGACACAGAGCATTGTGAGCTGTGCTGCGCTGCCATCAGAGGAGAGCATGTCCTCTCATCATCCTGAGAGAGGGCCTATTAGACGAGCTGAGGAGGATGGGAAGCCGAGAGGAAAGAGGGAGAAAAGAGAGGGGAGCACAGGTTCAGGGCAGGATAATTGACACGGCAGCTCCTATTGCCTGCGGAGGAGGTTTTTCTGAACCGTGCCTTTGGTGAGAGAGCAAACAAGACACCATGAACAAACCCACACCGGCAGCCACATGTACAGTACATACAGGCACACACAGTTAGTGAGCAAACAGCTTACTCTGTTAGCTTTATTTAGAGCTTTTGGCCTCAAAAATAAAACTAACTGTAATCAAATAAATATGTGCTAAAGCGCCAAAAGTAATTCTTATTTCCACTCGCATATCTTCCCTTTTTATTTTGACAAACTATTGGATGAATAGATCCTGTTCTCGCTTGTTGACTGATAGGATATGCTCCACCTGCAACGCCCCATGATTCTGAACACAGCACTGTTCTTTTTAATGTCATAGTCTGTATGTATATTGTAGAAGACACTAAACTCTTTATCTCTTTGCTCTTTTCAAAACATGCTCCACCTGAGTTCACCTAATGATTGTCATATTTATGCTTATACCTTATAAAAATACATTATTTTTAGTCTGTTACAAACTATTATTGAAAAACCTTATTGTTTTACAATAACTTACTTAAGAGCTGCACAGAAGTGTTAAATCTTGCCTGTGCAGGCTTGTCTGTATTAAGTTTGAATGTTCTTGTTTTTTTGTTTTTTTTTTACTCAATTTTGTTAGGATTAGGCAACAAGAATGCTCAGTTTGGGCTGAGAGCAAATAAAATTTTGGGGTAAAATATCTGCTATAAGACACATTTTACAAACATATTTTTAGCATAGAATATTTCAGTAAAAACCATTTGTAAGAAAGAAAGAAAAGCTTGCATCCTCAATAATATTACATTTACTGACGTGCATCTACACTCGTTCTTTCTGTCATCCAGACCAGGTAAAAAGGCAGGGAAAGATTATAAAGGCACTGTTGCATTTTTTCCTTTAAGCCCCCAACTCAAGGAGCAACAGAGTAGCTCAGACAAAGATAAGAGTGTGCGGCTTTCTGCTTACCTTAATCTATAACCCATAAAATAAGATGAAAAGACTCGTGGCCATTCTTTTCCTTAACTCTGTTATCATTTCTCAAAACCGAGCTCTCTGGCTTTCTTTTAAACTCAGAGACTTTTTCATTGTGTTGCATGAGAAAGTTTCCTTTTGTGTGTATTTTGATTATTATTGTTATTGTTATATTTCATTGTCTGAGGAGAATTCTTCACATCTGCTGTCTGGTGAACAAAGTCAATGAGGAGGGTTTGATAAAAGCACAATATAAGTTTGATGGGCCACTATCTGCCTTTTTTGTGTGATAAGTCTGTCTTCAGTGAAAAGTGGATTAAAAAATGTATATTCCACAATCTACTGAGACTCATACCTAAAGTTGCAGACAGCTGAATAAAAGCCAAATACCATAAGGGCTTTAAAAGTGCTACTAGAGTTTTTATGGAGCAAACTTTAGAGGGGAGAAAAAAGAACTCAGTATATTTTCTGGGTGGTTTGGACAAACTGTCCTGTATACAGACTCCTCTCCTCTCTTTATCTCGGTTACAAATGACTCCACATAGCTAAAGAGAGTATTGTTATTTCAGTCTTAATAATGCTACAGGACTCTATCACGACAACGCTGCTCTATCAAACTCCTACTATCTCCAGAGATAATTTAATCAGCAAATGCCAAACTGCCACGCCACATTTAGGTGTAATTTTCATCCATGCAAAGGTAATTTGTTTCAGTATTATGAATTAATTAAAGCCTAACGAAGATGGAGAAGGTTGTAGAATGTCTAATCAACAGGCCCTTGAAGACTGATTGATTCTCTCCTCTCCACACTCTGGCTTATGGTGCTTTGTCGTCTTTACTGTCAAAGCCTCTGTTCATTTTGTCATTACTTCACGTTTTCTCTCTCATGGCTGTCTTTATTTTGGTCTTTACAGGACTGTTTTCTGTCTCTGTGGGTATGATTGCTTGAACATCAATAAAGATGAGGTAATTTGTCATCCAGTTGGTAATATGGCTCTGATCTCAAGTGACAGTATTATTTATTTAAGCAAATGCCACAACATATGTTTACGTTCAAGTTACCAAACCCTCTAGTGGTTATGGTAATTATACAGCTCTGTTTCTATCCAGTTATATGTTCAGTCTGAAGTGAATTGCTGTAATGCTGCTAAATAGAACAATCACCTCAGAGGAGTTTTTATTATTTGGTTTGGAGCAAATAAATTGGCTTGTTTAGTATCACTAGAAGGAAGTACAGGATTTTAATTATGGCTGTAATAAAGAGCACAGAAACTAGCTAAATAAATAAATAAACATGAAAGACAAAGACATAATCAAAACTGCAGCATCTGACTGCATCCATATATCTCCTCTTTGTCTTTTTCCTGGCCGCTGCATTTCTAACATCCTTCTACCAATATACCCACTGTCCCTCCTCTGCACATGTTCATGTTGCTGCCTGATTTTTCAGGTTAACATTGGTAACAAAATTTTTTCCTTAAGCTACACTCACAAGTGTTTTGGACATGAACAGGTCGCGGGGACTGATGACTCACAGCGGGGCTGCAGGGTCCCAGTGATCACCGACAGAAAGCCTGAGAAATATTACAGACAAAGTACTTGTGTCAGCTACAGGTTTTAAGCCTGACTTGCTCAGAGTGTGGTAAAGATTTTGCCGCTAGCCAGTGGATAACGCCTGTGTGATGCACGTGATGTGGAGCGACTGGGACTTGAACCCAGTTTCACAGCGTGCCTGCAGCGTGTCTCATCTCTCTTTCAACTGATTAACACTGTATACATGCTTTTGTAAAAAGTGTTAGTTTGAATGTTAAAGAAAATGGCACTCAGAAAAAAAAGGGAGCAAACTAAAGTGTACTGCGGCAAAAGAGCAGCCTTTAGAAACCAAGCCTAGAACAGCGGTCCTAAGAACTTAATGATGATGCTGATTTGCGGGCCACACAAATAACCACAGTATAGTACTTTGTAATACACGAATCGTACACTGACCATACGTGTCACTGTTATCGCAAAGGCCCTACTAGCGGAGCTCCTGACTTTTCTCTGTAGACTGCCTGTAGTACCACTTACAACAGGTAGTGAGCCATAAGTTCTTCCAGCTTCCAGACATTTATTGACTGCTAGCTTAAACCAAAACCAAAACATTAATTTCATTTTCAAATAATATGCCTTTTTTTATTTGTCTTTTTTTTTGTCTGGAATAAGTCAAAGTCAGGAATCCAAAGCACCTTAGAGTTTTAGTGATCTAGATGATAAACAAAATATTTTCTCATTTTAATTGGACAAGTTAGTTAGCTTTCCAAATGTCTTTGTGTCTCGATTTTTCTTTGTGGTTAATTATTGTTAACTTACTGAAAGAAACCTCTGTCCTGTAGAGCACACTGCGTCATTATTTGTCATTCTATCCTGAACTTGTCTGGTCCATGTGCTATATTAAATTTGTTGACGTTCAAACAGCCCTTTGATGCATTCTTTATGCCTACATGTGCCAGTGTGAAATGTATCAGGGCGGGTCGGCGTGTCACTCAATCATTCCTGCAGCTGCTTGTCCCAGGGGCCCGGGAGTTTGTTTTCAGATCCACGTACAAGCCGCAGGGTACCTAAAAGCGTCCTTTTCACCCCTAAACACTCACTCACAGCATCACGCAGCGGCGCAAAAAAACACTCTGCATCATAAATCAAGGATGGGACATGGCAAAGTCCCACAAAGACAAGCCATTCTCACGCACACGTGTCAGATGTTATCTGTCTCTCAGATCTGCAGGCATGTACTATATCATTTCTCTGAACTACACACACACACACACACACACACACACATGAACATTCACATAAAAGTGCTCACGTCCAGGCACATACGGTAAATACAACAAATACCTTCTCATCTACCAATAACAACATACCTGACATCCAGCTCTTGATAATGTAAATATTTATTCTGCATGCTTGAGATAGGCAGTGCACGCTACGTGGTTGAAACAAAAGTTTCCCAGTCTCAGAGCGAACAGTTAATCTAGGTAAACAAGGAATGAATAAACCCCGAACAAACTCTGCTGTCGCAAACACAACAAGTACAATCTGGGATTATAAAAAAAAATAAAAAAACCCTCAATATCTTAACCACATGCCTCCCTAACATTGACAGCTTTGCCACTCCTTAAAAATAACAGAAATAGTCAAATATCCTGAAAACCATTGAGTTGCACAGTTAAATCATTAGGAAAATTCCTTCTTTTTCAACCATAAAACTCTTATAAAACTTTATATAAATGAAGGAGGTGTGTGTGCATTTGTCTGTGATTACAGTAACACTTCATGTGACTTTACCTATTTATCTGTGCTGTGTAAAAATTATCAGCTTCACAATTTATTTTGTTTTTAGTCTGCTGCGCTTTGCAGAGTTTACCCGCTGAAGCTGGGTTCACACGGTTCAATTTTTTTGGCATCCACCATTGTGTTTTTTTCTTTCTCCTGCTCCCTTTCTTTTTAAGAGTTCAAACAAAATAATTAGAGCGTTAAAGCTGGCGCTTAATTTACATCTATTATTGGAACGATATCTTTATTAGATCTTTGTGATTCTGCTGTGGCAAGAAACCCTACAGACTGGCATCGATTAAATCATTCACTGTACAGGGTGACAGTTGTTGCCATCAAGATTTTTATAATATTGTAACATACAAGTTCATTACAACTTTTAAAATCACACAGTGTGAGCTTTTATGTTGCGCTTTTTCCTATGTTTAAGTTAACAAATATAAGAGACCAAAGTGGAATGTTGCCGTCTTAAAATAACTGATCTCAAAAAAGCCGTTGTGTAAATTTCATATTTCACGTGGTTATTCCAGCCAGAAATATTGCCAATTGTTTTTATAATTTGCTCACCTTGACTAAATAGATTTTAGATTTTCTTCTTCTTTTTCCCCAGAAAGAAAGTTGTTATTTTCCAAATGTTTCAAACTTGAACACTCTTAATGAACATTTTGCTCCTTAGGTAGAAGGTAAAAAAATGCATCTCAAAGCCACTTTTTTATTCTTTCCTTTTTTTTTTTAAGTTCAAGTTTTATTTAATTACAGATACAGACTGAAAACTGATCTGGCGCCACTCCTGTGAGCCGATGAATTAATTATCTCGTCTTTTGTCTTCTAATTATGTCTGCGACTGGAAACGTAATCATGCCAGTATCCAAGAAAATAGAGTATGCTGCAGTTTTACATTTTAAGAATACCACAGTTTAACAGGTTGTTCTTTTGCTTTTGTTTTTTTTACACATGTCAAACTGACATTTCCTTCATCATTGTCAGCTTTAATGAAACCTCATCTTCCTTTTTGTAAATCAACAATTGGTATTATAGATTATAGTTGTCTGTCTGCAACAAGCTATGTTGGCATTTTTCTTTCCTGACTTTTTTTTCTTTTACTCAAATGTATAAAACTAAATTCCAGGAAAAGTAAAAAAAAAAAGAATCTATTTATGAAATAAACGTTCTATTTTATGAAAAAAAGCCATTATTTAAAGAGTAAAAGAGCTTTAAACCCTCTTTTAGTTGCGCTGAAAATAGAAACAAAGAGGGTGGAAATAAACAGCGAGACTTATAGGAAAGAGAGAAACGGGTTGTGCTCATTTGAATCAGCTTTCTAAAACAGACATTGTTCTGTGACAGGTACCTGGGTGTGTATGGGACTGCTTGTACGTGTGTTTGTTTAGACTTCATGCTGCACCATGGGAAATGCAACAGGGAGTGTCGCAAAACAAACAGAACAACTAACTCTGAACTACAAGGTTGCTTAGATCAAATTACACAGAAGTAGTCTCTGTGGAGTACTGGGCCACACGGGCGTCTTTGCCAAGTTTCGAAAAAATTATTTAAACATTCCACACATGATGAAACTACTTTTCCTCTTTCCCACAAATATGAAAAAAGGGTTTCATATTGGTCTAATCAACTTGCAGTGGGGTGGATTATACAGGTTGGTGTGGGTTTTCTAAGCTGTAAGCTTTTAGACATATTAGTTTTTTTTCTGCTTGACAGCAGGATGAAAAACTACATGATTAAAAAGAAAAATCAAATTTGCTTTGTTTTGCTTGTTGAATAATTGTCATTTTTGACAAATAATTTTTGCTAGCACTAAACTAACACCAACATTTATTTTTATAATTGATTCACAATAAGTTATTAACTCAGGTGCGTATGTATTTTTACCTACTCATTTATATTCACATTTCTGCTTTATAGGAAGACTGACTTCAAAGGTATAAATGAGAACAAAAGACAACAAACATGTATTTATACGTTCTAAGACAAGAATTCTTAGAAACCTTTGCAAAAATTGCTTAAATTTAATTTGAACTTACCAAAAGCAATAGTTCAGTGAGAATCTGTGAAAAGATTATGAAAAAAAAAATATCTCACCTGTTGTGGATAGCTCTTTAAATGCCCAATTTGGAGATATAGACTTTAATTCTGATCAGATTGACGAGCGAACAGCTAGTCCAAGTGAAACCAAGACCAAAGCAGATTGCTGGACTTCTTAAAACATCTTCGATTCAAACACTTCACGTGAACACTTTTTATAAACCTTTACACTGCTGACGATTTGTAATGACACATGTAATTACACAGAATTATTTGGTAATTTGCAGAAACAATTTGCATCAATGGCTAGCCGTTGTACTTCTAGTTCTGTTGAATTAACCATGCAGATGAAAAATAAGGGCAGCGTAAAGGTTTACAAACGTCATTGACAGGATCCAGTATTCAAATTTTGAGATTGGAGTTTGTCTGAAGACGTCAGCGACCTACTTTGGTCCTGGCACAGTTATGAGCACAGTCGGAAATAAACTCCATTTCTCCAAACTGAGGTCTTTCAAAGAGCTATCGACAACAAGTAACATTAATTGTTGATTTCCTTTCCAAAGAAACCTATTTTAAAAAAAATTTAATTTATCACTTTGTAGCCTTTTTCCTAGTTTTGAAAGGTTAGCTGACTGGTCAAAAATAGCAGCTCATTCTTTGTTTGATGCGTGCCAAACTACCACTTAGTGACATTTCAACGAACAGAAAAACGACAGCGTTCAGGAATAAATCCGAACCAACAATAACAAGTGCTCTTGTTATTGTTTCGGCTGCTCCCTTGTGCAGGGGTCGCCCCTGCGAGCAAACTCTTGTGAAAGATTTGGTAAGTGTTTTACGTAGGATGGTCTTCCTGACGCATTACACAATCACAGCACCGACCACCAAGCTAATTTGATTTTTGTGTTCAAACATAACACGTGACTTCTTCTGTGAAGACATCAGACAGAACAAAACTAGCTCGGCTTTGATAAAACTCAAGGAGAAGCAACAAGTTTTTTTTTTTTTTAATTTCTTTGGGTGTTTTTGCTCCATGTTTTACCAGGGTTGTGGGTGTTTGTGCCCATCTAGTTAAAACACTCTCCTGCTGTTAATCAGTGCAGTTTCAGGAAGCCGATGACCAATTAAACCCCTTTGGGCAAACATCCAATCAGTGTTTGGCTCTGAGGGTCTTCCACTCCACAGTCTCCTGAGGCTTTTTTCTTTCTTCACCATTTTTCCCTTTTCTGTCTTCACCATCATGCTGAGCGACAGGGGTCTTTTCACCCCACGTGGACACACAAACTCGAGAACACATTCAAAAAGCACACACACACACGCACACATAAATGCAGTACACCTTATTACTCTTTATTAATCTGCAGGGCGTTAATTGAAACCCCCCCTCTGAGTCGGAGCTATACCTGCATTCCCTCTCTCATTATCAGTGAAGGTGCCTTTGGGAGAAGCAAAGAGGGGGAATGGGGGTGGAAGGAGAGGACTCCCCAGTCTCTTGTGACAAGCCCCTTGTACATTCACAGATCTGGCTGAATTAAACAGCCGGTTGGTGTCTTGTTTCCCCTTCACATCAGTAACAAAATTATGCCTTGAGCAAAACATTTCGATCCATAAAACAGTGCATGCAAAATACAATATGAGCTCGTGGTTGTCAGCAGTGGCATTCTACTTTCACTCGTTCCCCTCTAACGTGTAACATCAGGTTCGTGAAAGTCTTTTAAATAGTGCAATTATTTGGAAAATGTCATTACCCTTTGTGTCAAATGCAGACATTACACTGCTCAATTTGCAATAGATAGCTGACGGATGAAAGTTCGTAAATTAAAAAAAAACAAAAAAACATTTCTTGTCTGTTGTTGACGCAGTAATTATCACAAACATTCCAAACTGTGAGGTGGAGCAATTTGATAAAACACCAACTTTTTTTTTTTTTTCCCCCCCCAGCCTTTTTACAGAGCCGTCAAAACACCAGTTGTCAACAAGGACCTTCAAAACAAAGTGACTCAATTTGGGTTTCAGATTCTTTGCAGAATGTTTGTGATGAACTAAGTGTTTTTATTGTCAGATTTTAGCAGGATGTAACATGTTGGAGTTAAGAACAGTTCGAACAACAACAACAAAAAATCTACTTCTGGACTGTGTGAAAGCTACATTAATGCAGAGACAATTAGACTCTGTGGTGACTAAAAAAAAAAAAAAAAGAGGAGAGAGAGATTGCTTTTTACAAGAGCACACCAAATGATACTGTATTACAGGGATGGTCTTTTTGGGACACGTTTAATTAGGTATTAGGAACTAAAAAGTGTCTAATAATTAATGTTACATTGGAAAAAGAGCAGTTTATCAGCAGGCCTTATTATTCTGGATGATTTTCACCTGGAATAAAACATTTGATGGATTTGTTTTTCCCAGACACACATTTTTTTTTAGACTTTGTCATTACCTATGGTCCATCTGACTACTTTGAAAATAGGATAAAGGTGCACGTTACACATATTAAAGTGCATATATGCCATTTATGATGCTGAAGAAAGTGTGTATGAATAAATTGAATGCTTACGTGCACGTGTGTGATTCTGTGTGTGTGCGCCAGGAGAGAAGAGGATCCGATTAGTTCTACTCTGAAAGTAATTACCTTAATTAAAGCAGTAATGTGTGGAGACAGAGGGGAGGAGAGGAGAGGAGGGGGGAGGCAGGAGAGAATCTGCCATCTTTTATGGGGCAGTTTAGGGACTGTGTGATTTAAGGGGCAAACTCAACACAGAGAGGGAGGAAGAGATGGAGATGAAAGAAAAGAAAACCGGCTGAGAGGGAATGATGTTATGGCAGAACAGAAAGAAATAAGAATGAACAAGTGGATGAGGAAAACAGGGAATGTGATGGAAACAAAGAACACCCTTTTTTTCTGAAAGATCTAACGTTAATTTTTCTTTATAATATGTCTTTTTTCCCCCATATTTTTGTTTTCAAAGCATTTCTCAGTATAAGATTTATTTGTCTCCTAATAATACACAAGTCAGGAACAACACATCTTCTTTTTCAGTAGAAGTCAAAGTAACCTGACACGATTACATGTCCCAAGTAGATATTTGTTTTCCATGTGATAGTGGTCATAAATGAAATAGGCTGCTGTCATTGTTTCTGAAAAGCTCACTTACCAGATTTCACACAGATATACAGAAACCGGATGCAGCAGAAAACTATCTATCTATCCATCCAATTTCTTGACCTACTTTTCTGTGCAGAGTTGCAGGGAGCTGGTGCCTTTCCAGTGGTCTCTGTGTGAAACGCAGGGTGCACACTGAACAGGTCACCAGTCCACCACAGGGTAACATAGAGACAAAAAACCAGACAACCATTCAAGTTCTCACTCACACGTAGTTAGAATTTAAAATGACCAATTAACCTAACATGGATATATTTGGTCTGTGGGATGAAACCAAAGAACCAGAAGAAAACCCACATGTACACGAGGAGAACATCCAAACTCTACACAGAAAGGCTGCAGTCCAGTTTTGAAAATCCGTTTTCAGAAATATCTGGAGTCGTGTAAACTGCCTGACTAAAGGTTTTCACTGTCTGTATCTTTATCTTGTTAGCAGTGCTAGCATCCAAGGACTCATCATAACGTTTGACCAGGTGATTCTATCTTGTTACTGCTCTGCTCAGTTAATACCCTAAAGACCTAAACAAAGAGATTTATTTGTAGTTTTTTAAAAATTTTGTTTTGTTTTTTTGATGTTGTACTGGAAAGAAAAATACTAAAAGCACTTAAAGAACACAAACCTCCACTAAGGCCATAGATCCAGATCACCAACCTCAAGATTTCCTGAAAATTTAAACAAAATTTTTTTTCATTAGTTTTTAAGTAATCTTGCAAACAGACAGTTAGATGGACAAACTCAACTGAAAACATAACTTTCTTGGTAGGGGTAAAAAAAATAAATATTTTGTTTTGTGGTATCATTACTGCAGACCTACTCAGTCATCATCAGTGTTAAAAACCATAGACTTCTATGTAAACAACCAACTAATACAAAAGTAACATCGATGTAAAGGTTTATAAAATGGCATTAGCTTGAACCAATATTAATTTTTTTGAGATTGGAGTTCTTCTAAAATGACAGTAATCTGCTTTAGAACTAGTCCCAGTCTGACTCTCCTGAAAAAAACCTCTGCCTGGTATTCTGAACTCATAGTGCTCTGAGCAATTCCTATTAAGCTATTGACTACTGAAAATAACCCCACAGTTCACCACTTTAAAACATGTGAAATATCCTGCCCACTCTACTTTTGTTGTAGCTCTGTTATAAGGGATTTCCAGATGTTTGATTTCATGGTAAACGGTAAACCAGGGCTCTTCACCACCTGTGGCTACTGCCACACTAAAATTAGATCAATACCTGTAAAATTGACTGAGTTAGAGCTATTTCTGTGTTGGCTATAGTTGTTTAGCTGTGGTGGCCATCTTGAATTAGGTTTACTCCAAATGTTGGTGGGTTTTAGCTGTACAGCCAATGATTAGTTTTTCAGAAGTTCATTAAAATCTGTTCAGTGGTTCATGAGATATTTGAACCACTGACAACTAGCAGAAGAGTTTTAGATCAGACAGTTTTAATGCCTGAAGGAAGGCACCAAAAGCATTGTTTCGGTTAGTTTCGCCTTCACTTGAGGGGGAGCTTCATTTGACTCAAACCTGCAGCAATTACTTCAATAATTAACACATGTGCAGTGCACTCCTGCTCCCGCTTCAAAACAACCCCACAAAATATAATCACGGCAAGTCAAAACTTGTAAGAAAAATAAGGATACTCAAAGCTGGACTTCAACCCTGTGTCAAACATGTTTTAGCATTTCTTATATTCTACTGAGATAAACAGCGACAGTGCCCTAATAGGCTCAGCAGTAATGGCTCTCACTTATAATGTGCTAGTGTCCAAGTTGAAGATGACCACATCGTAAACAAGTGAACTTATGAATGTGTCAGGTTGAATTCAATTTATTATTCATTTAATGGGTCAAATGGAAAGAGGCTGGATGCCAGATAAGGCCCACAGGCCACCACTTATTGGCCACGGCTGTGAACTGTGTGAACTTGCCAGACATGCTCTGAAGCATGTGTATGTCTTTTTTGGATATTGTTAGCTCTCAGATAAACAAGACATCGTTCATGTATCCATTAACATCCAACACCAAGCAAACAAATATACAAACACATTGCCTGCACATTTTTAATTCGTTTTACAAAGTTCCTGCTCTGACACTTATCTGGCCTGCAGTGGTACTCAGTCCTACCATGACAGACACATTTCTTCTGTAACTTCCTTGAACCCAAGCAGACACGTCAACACAAACACACTTTTACAGAGCAGACCAGTGCCAGAGACGTGTGCTCCTCAAATATTGTCCAACTTGTTTAACAAGCATGTTTTTGTGGTTGTGTGTGGGAACCAAAGCCACAAAAGGCCCTGCAGGCCTTTTTTCAGGTAAAACCTGAGGCACCATCTCTGGCAGGTTTAAGTGGAAACTAAGCCGACATAATTATCCACATCTATGATGTTAAACATATTTTAGAACCCACTAGTGGCGTCTGGCATTTGGGCGCCACTCTGCCACCACCCAGCTCCCTTTATTAAAAGCAAAATGTTTTCTCATATTATGAACATTTTATTGTTTTGTGTGTTTTTGTGTTCTCCAAGGTTACTCAATGTGTAAAATCCATGGCTGACATTGGCCTTGTGTGTGTGTGTGTGTGTAGTTACTTTAATATGTGTTAGTGTTTGATCTTATGCCTTTGCTTTAATGTATATACCATTGGCTCTGCAGTACCAGACAAAAGGATGAAGAGCTGCTTGTGCATTTGAATGAGTTGGAGGTCTCACTGTAATGGTCGGCTAATGGAAATAAAATAACAACCTGCAGAACAAAGTCAGCAGTCTGTCCTTGCACTCCAAACAGTGTACAGGTGTGTGTGTGTGTGAATTTGTGTGTAGATGTCAGCGTTTGGATCACAAGTGAAATAGCATCTTTTTGATAAAGTGTTAATGAAAATAATAACATCCCCTGACAAAATATTCATAAAGGTAATGATGAATGCCATATTTCTCAGAGTGATACATCACGGGTGTCTCGGTTAAAAGAAAACAGTGTCCGGCATCTTCACACCCCCAAATTATCTGCCGCCTTCACATTTCACTGATAGCATAGATGAGAGCTGAGGAAAATGGACACACAATTATGCTCACTTGTCGTATATTAATACTGCTTCTTGACATCTTCCATGGACCCTGAGCGGTCATCTCTTTGTCTGCTTTAATTGAAAATTAATGGTTAGTGTGTTACCAAGGCAACAGCGGCGGTAGTGGTGGGTAGCGAGCCGCACTCAGACAGACACCAGTGGCATTGTTTGTCCTGTCTGACCTTGGAAGTCAGGGAGGGGGGAAAGACGAGAAGAAAGGGAGTGGAGGACAAAAAACACATTAAAAAGAGAATAGCTGTAAGGACTGAATGCTGTCTGTTGGAGCGAGGGAGAAAAAATATAAAATAAAGTTATTGTGGCCGTGTTTTGGCCGGGTAGAGAAAGAGAAAACTCTGGTGGGGCGACTGAAGATGATGTCAAAATGCCAAATGGGGAGAATTATGTTTGAGTAAGAAGGCAGAAAAAGGCCTAGTGATTCTTCTCTGAAGCGACAGGATTACCTTTGTGCTGATGGAGTCAGAGGACACTTTATGACCCCGTAATCATCTGGACACAGGGGTGGGAGGGAGGGAGAGGGAAGGAGAGAAACTGTGTGTGTGTGTGTGTTTGAGTGTGTGTAGAGGTGTGCATGGACATGTTGGCCCTAATGTTTACAAATCCATCAATGTGGCCACAGTGTCAAATGGACACTGACTTCAGGGCCACGCATCTGTAGATTGACAGAGAAGCTCGCGGACATCACACAATTTACTTTAGTGGCGAGCTCTCTGGGCCGAGATGAGGAGGGACGCAAGAGGTTACAACAAGCATGATGGAAAACCAATTTTACAGATATAAAATTATTTACTACTCTGATTTTTTGGCACAGGTGTCATGCTTTTCTTCATTAATGAGTTTAGAAACGGATTTCTGGAGAAAATAAACAGCACAATAAAATCCATGTGGAAAGTGGCATTTTTTTTCCTAACCATGACATAGAAAGCACAAAACATATATTGTATTCAGTTTAAAGTTGTCAAACAGAATTAAATCACAGAACAACCTCCAGTTTTATAACCACCAAAAAAAGAATACTTTCACCCACAATCAAAACCATACACTTGAAAAGAGAAATTCATTTAAAATCTCAAAGTAACATCTCAATTCATTTGTAAAAGTAGAAATCCAATGAAAATGGGAAGGGACAGATGAATGGGAAGCTGAACATCAGCAGGAGCCCAGCGGCCGCTGTATTCGGGAGGTAGAGGTGAGTCGCGGTCATCTGAGCTGCTATAAAGGACAACATGGACCCTGCACTACTTGGACTGTACAAGTCGGAAACACAGAAGAGCAAATGCTTCAGTCTGAGCCACGAGTTACTGGAGAAAATCAAAGTTTGTGTGAAAATTTCTACTCAGCAGAAATGAGTTTAGCCTGTTTGTTCAGCCCCTCACAAGAGTCCCAGTTCCAGATGTGACCCTTTAGAGAAAACAGCTGTCCACCCCTGCCTCTAACGCTTACACTTCAAGGTTTGAGCTCGGTTGTTCTAAGTGTGCGAGCATGTATGCATCTGCAGAGACGTGCAAGGGGTTCTGTGGACATATTTGTGTGTTGCCCATCACTGTGGCCAAGATTGAGAAAGTCGTCAAGAACCCCGAGGTCACGGCACATTTATTGATTGGAACTTTCTTATGCAGAGATTTTTTAAAGGTTGAGTGGCTTTCCATTCCCTTTGTGTACTCTGTAACAAATGCCACAAGACGCTAGTTTTGACAGGTCACTTTTTTCTTGAAAAACTTAAATGAATTCTAGATTTTATTTATTTATTTATTTTTTAAACTCTGGTTAATGTTTCTTTTCTCCTTTCACTAAGAGCAGAGCAGAGCAGCAAACAGTGCAAAAAAAACAAACAAAAAACAGTCATCTAAATCATAAAGAAGAAAGTGTAATTTTATTCAATAAATAAAAACAGGTAAGTTTGGCAAGTATTTTTTTAAATTTTAATTTCATGTTTCTCTCTAAAAATAGCTCTTTATTGTTTGTGGAATATGAAGAGAAATGTACTTAGAAAAGTGCAAATACCAGAAAATGCTCACGTGATATAAAAACATAATAGTTGACATACATGTCCTTGTTGTTTCACATAAAAGGTTGATAGTGTGATATATATTACACTTTTAGAAGTTATTGTGAGCTGTAGAGGAGCAGATTTTCAGGCAAATTTAAATGAGTTAAATTTGATTTTTTTTACAATAACAAAAAAATAATAAAACTAATAATAAAATTTTATTATTTTATTATTATGTAAATATTGTGATGATATGCTCTTTTTTGTTAATATATGGTATGATAAGTATGTATACAGTAATAATGTCAAAACATTTTGCTATTAAGGGAAAATTAAAGGTGCTAATCTAAAGGATATGTATTATCAGAACAATATTATTTTATGTTGTAAAATACAGTTATACAGTTCAAAATGAAATGCATGTTTTTACAACATAAAAAGTTTATTTCTTTACTTTGTAGGTTAAAAGCTTGATTTTTATTACTTGATACAGTTTATTTTTACTTGTGGTGTCAGGAATATCTTTTTTTATAAATTCTGTTGACTAAATGACTTGAAAAAACCATCACTAACGAGCAATAAAGGAGTTTTCTTAACAATCAAAATCAAAGAATCAAAATGAACTTTGACTGGTAATTTGCTTGTTAAATTAGCACGTTAAAAGAACTTTAAACTGAATGTAAACATTTGCCAGAATCTTTATTCTTCCCATATACCTGGTAAAACTACAATAGCAGCCAACACCAAAATGTAATCTTCAAATCAAATGAAACATATTGTGTGATTATTAATGTAGCTAAATAAAAAAGTTGACCTCGCTGGAATAAATTCAGACAGAAACAGAATGCTGCACTGAAAAGGACTTGAAATGGTTGCTCATCAGTTAATGCATCATATTTTAGATGTACATGCAAACATTTGTAACCACATTTACTTTTCTCCCAACATCTACACACGTGAGTTTGCTTTGATTTGCTGATAATAATAGTAATTAGTGATTAAACTGTAAGGCCTGGGAGCCATCCTCTCTCAGCATCAGTATGTTTAACTCCAGTGTACATGACTCAGAGAGGATACTACATACAGTATTTAGATATGTTCATTTACCTCAGATTTGTTATTCTTGCTGGAGTGTGACTGTGAGCTACTGCTGCACTTTGCAACAACTCATACTCCTGCTGAATTTCGTTGGCATAGCCAAACCACATTAGTAGAAACAAAATATTTAGAATTTACTGTAGTTTGTTGCTGTTATTGCTGAAAGTTATGCTAAGATTTCCAGATACAAGAATGTGTGTTTTTGTTGTTGACTTTGAAGGAATAATCCTGTACACCCCCTTTATGTTAAAGGTTGAAAACCTTTAACATCGGAAACAACTATGCATACTTTTATGGTCAATTTTGAATTATTAGTTGACCTAAGATGGGTTTCTAAACTGTGGAAAAAAAAACGGAGTATCCGGAGAAAATTTACTAAGGTGCTGAAAAGCTCTTTGCTGTGATCGCTTGATAGCAGGTGGAAATTTTCACTCAAAAATTAAAGATTTAACCCAATAAAGCAACAATCCTTTTTTTTTAAATTAAATACATTCTAGGTTTTATACATTGGGCCTAATGAACACTTTCTCAATTGATGCTTTACTTAGTGTTTATATATTGACACTGATACTCTGCTGGCATTGGATATTAATATAACATAAAGAATTTTGGCTGTAATTCAGGATAATTGTTTACTTTTGGCTAACAATAAAAGCAACTTTGTTTTAAAAAACAATAGCATGACTTCCACCTCCAGAGTTAGACAGACTTTGGTTTTTTTTTTCTTTTCAGAAAACAAAATATCAAGGTCTAATCATAATAGAATTTGATCTTGTGTGGGTGTCATACTTTTGTTTTTTGTTTTATTTAGAGCTATATGTTGGCATGCTACACCAAAAAAAGAGAGAGGATGTGAGTGTTTTGGTCAGTTCTTTGCTTCAGGATGACAGTGGCATTATGCAATATTACACACTCTACTGACCTTAAGTTTTAGTCAGCTACCATCACAGCCAACATTTAAACACATTTTAAAAAATTTTGGTGGCCAACTAGATCATTTTATTTATTTATAATGAATCAGTCACTTGCTTTGAAGGATTGTTACATTTACTACAGTAAAAGGCATTCTTACAAGAGGTGTTGCTGGATCTCAGTACAAACAATGACTCTTACATCCATCCAAAGGGTAAATTTGACTGTACTATTTCAGTTTCACAGTGCTTTAGTTGACCACTCAAAGTGTCAAATAAACCAAACTGCTCAAGAAACACATTTAATTTCTGACATCCAGCTCTTATCGATTCTCACTCTGTTTGTTTTTTCAATAAAAAAGCATCTTGATTATTTATAGGCTACTAGTACCAAGGGTGAAGGTTTTTTTTTTGTCCTTTTGTGTTTTTTTTTTCCAATTTTAGAACTTCAACCAAGTTTTGTTATGAACAATGTGCAAATTTGCAACCTGCAAGTACTTTTTCCATGTAGGACAGAATGTGCACGCTGATAAATGTGCAGCTTTTTGCTTTCCAGATACTTTTTTTATATGTGAAATATTCATCTTATAGCCCGTAGCAAGGGAGAAAAAAAAATATACCGTGTTTATCAATGATCTGTAGGAGTGGTGATTTTTTTTTCTTCAAATGGAGGAGAGTGTCTAGCAGAGAGATTGTTCTGCAGCTCAGTTTACTCAACTAAAGGAGTCAGGAGAGCATCAGGGAGGAAGTGATGTGAGCGATAAGTGAGGGGAAGTAAGACAGTAGTTGGATAATAATATGGGACACTGAGGTAAAGGACTGCAGAAAGATGGAGGAAAGATAGAGGGAGGGAGAAAAATAGATGGATCACTTTCACATACTGCATGGGTAGCGCAATCCATCATCTCAAGGAGCCAGATGTGCGTCATTCACATCCAACTTTCCAAATTATCGGGCCACCTTCCCCTTCACTCCCCTCTCTAATCCTGCGTCCATCTTCCCTCTTGCTTACAACCAGGCTCCTTTTTAACACACATGGTAGCAGATGTCAGCACATACACATACACACACACACACACACACACACGCTGTGTTCTCTTAACTTTTTCTGCCTCTTTTTTTTTCCCAAGGAAAGTTGCTGAGAAGGTTCATTTATGATGTTTTGCAACGGCAGCGTAGCCTTAGGATGCAGAACACATCTCTGTGCTGCCAGACGGCGCATTGTGGGTTATCTTATCTGATGTTAAAAGGGGTGGTGGATGTTATTTGCATGCTGCATTGATGTTCAAATAGCAGCTTGAATGCTTCCTCAGCAGGGAAGAACTGTGATTGTATGGCTAGCAAGCAAACAAGTGTATTAGATAATATCAGCCTTGCCCTACTTAACTGTCCTGGGTGAGGCACATGGCTCTGTACCATGTTATTCAGCCTATACTTTACATAGATTCTCCTCCAGTCACTTTCTGCAGAGTGAAGTACGCACAAGCTTGTCTGTATGTCCAAGTTCCATGACCCCGCATCTGTTGCACTTTATGGCAGCGATATGTTAAGTACCTCATCTTACGGCCATAAAAAAAGGTCTGATAAGTTGCGGTTTAACGCTGCAGAGGTAATGCCACTCTATTTAGCCCGATACAGCAGACACACAAGGCTTCTTTAACTGCCAAAGGCCATGTCTGGCTCTAACACGTACGCAAAATGACAGGAGTGAAGAAAGAGGCAGCTGAGAGGACGGGAGACAAGTACTTGTGGACAAGAAGGGAACAGAAACAAGAAGGAAGATGAAAGGAAAAGGTGAAAGAAAGACGGTAATAAGGAGTTGAGAATGTCTGAATTGTAAATGAGAAGACGACATTTTGACAGCAGAGCAACTGGACGGACATTTGATGGAACTTTCATCCTTCACAGCAATGTGTCATTGTCTCGTTAAAATGGGAGTGAGAGATATAGACTTTTTTTTTTTCTATTTTGGGTCCAATTTCTTTGAGAAAGGCCAGCACATCATAAGTGAAAAAGAACAACCCCTTTCTTTCAAACACAACTTGAGGAAGGATACCAACTTTTTCTTCCTTTGAGGAACTACTCTTCAGCTGTACTGCCAGATGAGGTTTGATACCTGCAATTTCATAGTTAATCCTGGTTAGAATTCAAATAGCAGGGAAATCATTGTCTTTCTCTCCTTTCTCTGTCTTCACTTCAATTTTCACTTTGTCTCCCCCTCTCAGTCTCGCTCCCGCTTCTTTCTCTGGTGTCTGGCAGAGAGAAAAGCCTGACCTCTGCGTTTTCTCCCGTCCTTAAGATTGGTTTTAAATACTCGGCAGATTAAAGCACAGGCATGAAAGCTCACATTAGCCATATATTTAAAAATCCCCCTGGCCGATAATCCGTGTATTTGTCAGAATCAAACATGGGGGAATAGAAAAGGGACCAATGACATGATGAGCAGCCTGAGCCAGATGTATTGTGAAGGGGAATTAGAACGAGAGAGACACATTTAGGAGAATGTGGCCCAAGACGAAAAGTCCTTCAGGATGATTATTGAAATTCTCTCAAGGTAGGCTCACAGGAGCATTTGACAGGACAAAGCGTACCGTGGTATTCTGCAACCTTTGATGAACCTTAGTGTCTTCTCCCTTTTGGGGGAAAAAAAAAAAAAGTTTTATATATATTCATCTGATAATCAAGCTGCTCTCAAAAATGTAAAATAAGTACTTGGTAACATGCTGAAAATTTAGCACTTTAGTGTTGTGATAAAAGCAATATCTTATCTGGTAAAGGGCAGCACGGCAGGGCAGTGGTTACACCTGTTGACTCCCAGCAGAAAGGGCTGTGGGTGGACTTCTGTCCATGCACATGTGGGTTTACTCCAGGTTTCCTAAAACATACATGTTAGGTTAATTGGTAACTCTAAATTGTCCCTGAGTGAGAGTGTGAATGGTTGTTTGTCTCAGTGTGTCCTTGTGAGGGACTTGTGACCTGTCCAGGGTGTCCCCCGCCTCTCGCACAGTCATTGCTGGAGACAAGCAACATCTCTCAACAAACCGGAAAGAAGTGGATAAAAGAAAATGGATTTCATCCACTTTTGCTTTACACCCAAAATGTGCCTTGCTTTTTGTATAATAACCTCAGAAACCTTTTAAAAAAATAATTTTCTCTTTAATTTTGCCTTTATTTATCTGATACAGACACCTATCATTAAAACCATTTTTTTCAGAGATATTACAAGGTTATACGGATGAGCTGAATGCATAGACACAAATTCATTTGTGGCACATTTTTAAAATCTGTGTCTATTTACAGTAAATTAAAAGGATATTCTTTCAAAAGATTTTTTTTTGTACATTTTTTACAAAAGTGTATTCATAAACATTTGTTCATGAAATATTATTAAGAAAGGCAGTGGAGTTAAAGGAAAGCAGATGAATAGTCTTGGAAACCAACATATGTGGGTCAAAACAAATTGTCTTTTACAACCACTTAACTTAAATGTCAATAACTAGTTCTTATGAATTCCACAATAAAACATATAGAAAAAAAACTTGCCTTTAGTGTTTTGAAAACTCCAAGGTTGTAAAAACTACAGGACATCAAATGATTTATTTTACTTTTTTCCATTTAATTCAGCTCATATAAGTGAACTTTTCGTGCACTGAAGAGCGCTTTTGATAACACAAGAGAGCAAAAAAAGAGAAAGAAATAGAAAGGAAAGAAAAAAAAAAACATTGAGGTCCTTTTGAATGGATGTAGAGGGCTGGAGATAAGGTTTATTTGAAATAAATGCACGAAAATCCATGCATTTTCAGTGTCAACACCATGCTTATGGTAAAAGTTTGCATGTGTTTGTGTGTCTGAAGGTGAAAACTTGTGACCATCATGATACTTACTTCTCTATGTCTTTATCATGTAAGATGGGCATTTCTGTTGGTCAATGTTTGCTCATTCTTCAGATAATTCCTCATACTGCCACTGGTCACAACATCCACACACAATGCGCACACATCGAGTTACATCTATTAAAAAACTTCACAGTGGGTTTATTTCATCTTTTACTCATAGTGCATAGAGTTGAAAACAGCACTCTGTCTGAGAAAGCACTGTGGTTGTCAGGAAACAACTTGCAGCTTTGGCAGAGTGATACTATCGGGTGCCAGTAGCAAACAAAAAAAAAAAAGCCACTTATTTAAACCAACAGTCTCATTAAACCTTTGAACAATTCTTCAGTTATTCAAAAATCACCACCCACTATAGTAATTCCTTAGACTTGACGTTTTTAACAATATATTATTTTAGATGATTAAGAAACAAATTGTACTATTTGTATCAAAACCTTTAGCCTTTAACAGTTATTTTGGCAGGAGTATTATGAAATTCCTGTCGGAAGTGCTCAACCGAACTCTGGAAGTACCACTGCTAACTGCTGCTACCGCTACTTGCCCTTCCAATAATCCAACCAATTCTTTCAACACACCCTTGTAATGCAAAACTGACGACAGCGTAAAGGTTTACAGAACAGCCTTCAGATAAACCGATAATTTTAAGATGGCACCATTTCCCTTTGGTCTTAGCGCTGCTTGGACTTGACGTCAGCTCATCAGTGCTGCTTCCTAATTGAGGTCATTCAAAGATCTGTCTATAACAGGTAAGATATTAACTGTTCACAACTTCTCCACAAAACCCCACTTCAAAAGATCTGAATTTATGCTTTAAAGCATTTGTGATTTTTTTTCTTCCTGTGACTCAAACACCTCTACCTGTCTAGTCTTGAATTGTGTATTATATTAGGGAATGTAGACGCGTCAGCCTAATGCTTGGCAGTCAAACTAATGTGACAGTGCTCTCTGGCTTACATCTCTCTCTGCTGCATTAGAAGTCTGCTGTACAACTGACACACTTTACACACACACACACACACACAATGAAAAGCAAAAAGCCAATTCTTTACTATCCTTCTTCTGCATCTCTCCATAGATCCTTTTTGTCATTTCTTAAACCAGTCGGTGACAGCACACAATGCGGAGGTAAAGTCAGAGAAGGCTTTTCCACATCTTTTTTTTTCCTGTGTGTGTGTGTGTGTGAGTGTGTGTGTGTGATGCTTTCAGAGACAAAGACCCCTGCTGTAGGGAGTCCTGTGGGAAAGGCGTGCGGCCGGCAGATGTGAGCGCGCTGGCGAGTGATAATGTCAGCTGGAGAGATACGCCGTGTCATTTTACACAACCACACATCAAAAAAGACAGTGGGGGGAGAAAGAGGAGAAGACAGCATGTCATTTGTTTGCTTTGATACAAGATCGCACGACGAGGGAATGGATGGAAGTCTCTCTGCAAATGCGTGCTCGCGAGTGTTTGTGTGTCTAACATGTGAGTAGATGAAAGGATGGGATTTTGGAGACATTTTAAATGTAATATATGAACTTGCACTGAAGGAGACACACACATACAGTTGCGTCTTTTTTACAATTCGCTCTGGGGCCTTTTTTTGTTTAGAGTTCTTGAATTTTATTCAGGGACCTCCGATTTTCTACTATAGCTCTAAATTTTACAGGTTAGACTAACTGATGATTGTCACAAGGTCAAATCCTATTTCCTAGTGTTATCCCCTTAGGCCTTCATTTGAAGTTACAAGGAGAAGTGGTAAGATAGTCCTATGTGAAATAAAACACCCCTACAAGAATAAGCCATCAGTTGTCAACGATTCCTTTCATGTAAGCTGACACAATTCCAGCATGTCCATACATGGTGTGTATGCTTGTTTTCTAGCCTGCAACAAATAAAAAAATACATTATTTTTTATTACAGACAATGATACCAAATGTAAAATATCAAAACAAACAAACGAGACCGTTTAAAAGATGTTGTGACCAATATTTAATTGGAAAAAACACAATTTTTGCTTTGTTTTTATGGTTGTTGAAGCTAATCGACAAGAATATGAAATGTAAAATATCTAATTACATTAAATGAGATGTTACGGTGTTATAATGACTTGTCTTTAATGGAGAAAATACTTAACCTTTGTGAGTTTCTTTGCTTGATGTGTGCTTGTAAAAAGCCTGTTTTCAGGGTCAGATAGCCCTCCACCTTTGCCCTTAGGACACCCCTACCTGTCTGTGCAAACATAAAGGTATGAGGAGGAGACAAAATGGAACTCAGCCCAAACCGTGATGGACTGTTGACCTGTCCAGGTCATATCCTTCCCACCCGGTGACAGCCGTATGGATTTACTAAATTAGTTTTCTACCAAAACATGAAAAATGTAAAAGTACATTTTCGGATTCCTTCCATCGTTTTGAGTGGGCCGTGTTTGTCTTTTGCTAAAACTCAACAAGCGAAGTTAAAAAAACTTTTAATAAAACTATCATGAATCTTAAACAGACATGAACTCTGACGCTTAAAAGTTCAAATGGCAACATGTTTGACTTTCCCAGAGAAAGTTAAAAGAAATTACAGTGAAAATCCTTCTTCATCTTTGAGTCAACAGCCACTTGGATGGGTAATCCTTGATCCATGAACACATTTCTTTTTTTTTCTAAACTAAAATTAAGGATGGAATCTTTTTTACGCTGACAATTAGTTTCATTGAGATAGCATTCTTTTAATAGTTCGAGGTAAAAAAAAAATGGATTTTTTTTTTTCATTAATGCCTTCACCTCTGAGTGTAATCTGAGTGTTATTAGATTCACACACTAGCTGGCCGGAGACTTGACTGCTGGGATGCAAGTACTTTAAAATGAAGGGAGTCCTTGAGGTGTGGAATACTCTCTCTTTCTCTCTCTCTCTCTCTGTGTGTGTGTGTCTCTCTCTGTCTCTGGCTGTCGCTGCATATGGGGGAAGAAGTGTGTGAGTGTGTGTTAAAACAGCTTGTTAACACGTACACCACTGCCTTGGCTGGGACTCCCTAATTATTCCCTTCCAACAAAAGGCCGCGATGAGGAGAGAGTAGTGATAAACACATTTTCTTAGTCTTCCCTTCTCCTTTTACTTCAATGTGTGTGTGTGTGTGAGAGAGAGAGAGATGCGGAGCAGCTGTAACAGTAAACATGTTTATGAGTGGCTAATAGAAAGCAGGTGGCGAGTGGCTGGGATCCTACCAGTTCTAAGTGTTTTATACATATTCAGATGTGATTGTCTGCGCCACATTTTGTAGGTCATTTTTTCATTGTTATACATCTCCAGCAGAGGTGTTTTTCTGTCACAGCCTGCTGTTGTTTTTGGATAACCACGGAGGGAGCGGTGATGTGTGTGTGTGTGTGTGTGTGTGTGTTTGTGGGTGGGTGGGTGTGTGTTTCTGCATGCATGCCTTCCCACTTTGTCTTTATTTGTAAACACACTTACTCATATGTGAACCAAAGTGGGTGTGGGTACATCTGAGCGTGTTTGTGAATGTTTGGATAATTTCTTCTGTGCGCAGCATTCCCCCGTGCTGGGTTTGTTTATTTGTGTATTTCTGTGCGCGCATGATTGCTTGGGTTTGAGTCTCGGGGCACTGTGGGGATTTTCTGTGGGCGTTGTTTGTAAACATCAACAGCTGTAAGTTTTATTTTATTGCTGCTTTATTTTACGACATTATTCCCAGATGGCTGCAAAAGCGCTCAGTCTCTCTCTCTCTCTCTCTCTCTTTTTTTTTTTGCTCCCACCACACATCCTGCGCTCAGTCAGTTCACCACTGCACATATGTTTCTGCCTCCATAAGCAAACAAACAACTGACTCAGGTCCAAATTGAGGGCAGGCCAGAAGCCTTATCTTTTTTTTTTCAAATTTCAGTCCAATATTTTCCTGTTGAAGCGATCAGAGTGAGTTATTCAAGTTGGTGGCAGGAGGAGTTTTTTTCTCATTTATACCGGCTCTGTGACACTGTGGGTGAGCACTCCCATATTTCTCTTTAATTAAGCCAGGAAAAACCTTGTAGTACAGCCAACCCGGCTCGTGTAGCCACTTATGTTTTAATTTAATTACCTGTCCACTTTGATAATTATTCCCCCTGATTAACAGGGAAGGAAGGGTTCCTAAATGGCATGGAAGATGGGTTAGAGGGCCAAACTGTGCATTCTCCTTCTTTCACCAGAAAATGAGCAAGAATGAGGGCGCATAAAGCAATAGTTCAGATCTTTTGTAGTTAGGTTCTGTGGAAAGGTTATGCATTATTAATATCCCACCTGTTGATAGCTCTTTGAATGACCTCAGTTTGGAGAAATAAGAGTTTCATTCAGAATGGCGAGCTAATGGCTTGCTCAAGCAAGGTCGCAAACAAAATGAATAGAGCTACCTACATGGAAATCTACGGTTTGAATTTGTGTATATATGAATACACGTATGTATATGAGTATATACGTATATACAGACAAAGAAGTCTTTAAATATAAGGCCTAATTAGTTGGTTGAAATCTAAGGTCCGCAGAGATACAGTATATTTTTTTACAAACAAACATTTGCCACGTGTTGTTAAAGCTATGGTACATTTTGTTGTCAGTCAGGCCCACGTGTAAATTTATTTATGGCGACGCCACTGATTTGGGTACGGTTTGCGTTATGGTTCGAAAAAGCAGCAGCTAGCTGTAGCACTATCTGAACTTTCTGATCTTGCTGGGACAATGCTGGCAACAGCATCATTATTTTGTCAGAGTAAGAGCGTAATGTAAAATCGACAGCAAAAGTTTATAAAACAGTGTTAAAATGGTTGTTTTTCAATCCACTTTGGTCTTGGTCTCACTCAGGCTGCCCATTAGCTTGTCAATCCGATCAGAATCAAACCCTAGTTGTCCAAACAGGTTGTTCAAAGAGGTATCTCCAACAGGTAAGATATTAATTGTTCCCAACCTTACCACAGAACCCCGATTCAGAAAGTCTACAGCTATCCCTTTAATTTAGATGTCCAGGCCCGCTCAGTTTTTTTTAATATATATATTTGTCCAGTTTAGCTCTGACCTTGTTCCAACAGCAAAGAACAGAATGTTTGTGGGCTTTGTGTGTGCATTTTTTACGCAGCCGTGTGCCAAAACAAATAACAACAAGTAAAACTTGATTCTGCAGGCACGCCGAGGTGATTTATGTTGTCAGTCAAAATGCCAGCAGTTACACAACAACAAGCGCGTGATTGATTCTGTTTTCTCTCTCGGTTTTGCTGCTCACATAGTTTCGGCCACAGAATGCAGCGTGTTTGTTATCTCCGAAATATTATCCGACTGCTCCGAACTCCTGTGTTTGTCGCACACACGCCTGATTGTTGCAGATCAAACGTAAAAGCGCCACTCCTCACCTTCCAGTTTCTCACATTAGTAGCACCCATCAGATCTCCTTGGACTTAGAAGACAGAGTCCCCCTGGTGAAATCTGTCAGCATCAGAGAAAGGAAGTCAGTGAAAGAGCTCGTGCACATGAACCCATTTTTTTTTAGTGGTATTGATCGCACTAATGAATGTGTTGTGATTTACTGCAGCCGTGGCTCATTGTTGGGTGGTGTTGTGATGGACTGCCATCATTTTTCCAAAGGTAAAAGCTTCCATAGAAGAAAGGCAGAAGGGCAGGTTCTCATTTAAGGACCAAAGCAAAAATATCTACTCCTGGATTTTCTTTTGAGTTATGGCCCTTTTTCCCCCCTCTTCTTCTCCTTTTTCCTCGTGACAAGTATGATGTAATTTCTAAATTCCATCAGTAATCTGAACACTGATTATGCTGTCAATTAGTAAATGAATGTGGTGGCAAAAAATAAGGCGGTAATAACTCATAAAAGAGTTGTCAAGCTTCCAAAATACATAAAGGACATGGTGAGGTAGGCAGAGTGTAAAATTTATTTAATCACAATATAAATGTCTAAATTTAGGGGCGGGAGTATCATTGAAGTGAATCCACAGTTATCTTCTATTTGCAGAATGGAGCATTTCTTAGGCTGACATAATCCTTTCCAGTAGGAATATATATATATATATATATTATCATTTACTATCAAATAAAAATTAAAGTTTTTGTACAATAAATTTCTTCAAGAGGGAGAATTATTCAGGAAATTTTTAATTTGGGGTTTCATTTTTAGTCAAAGGTTAGGGTTTTAAAAATATATATATATTTTCTGGTTTGCTGGATGTATTCTTTTAAAGTAAAGACAAGGAGAAAAAGTGGGTAAAAGTGCCCAAGAGAAGAGCTGTGTTTGGGTGATTGTGCTTTGTTTGTGGCGGTTTCTGGGCTCAAACTTTGTGCAGGCTTTAACATCTGTTCCTCTCTGTCTCCACAATAGCACAACTCACCAAGGATGCAAAGCGAGGTCAAGAGATCAGTGCCCTCCCCTCACACACACACACACACACACACACACCGAGAGAGAGAGAGAGAGAGAGAGAGAGAGAGAGCGAGAGAGAGAGAAAGAGAGAGAGAGAGAGAGAGAGAGATCTCACTGGCTGCTGCTGCTGTGCGCCGCAACTTAGCGCGGATGAAAACGCGCACCTGCTTTAGAGGCATTACGGTAGCGCAGCGAGCTGCCAGGCACACACACTCTTTCCACACTTGCGCACACACGCACGCGCGCGCGGAGAGAGCCCAAAGTGATTCAACCCTGATTTCCAGCGATCGAGAGCAAGCAAGCAACAGACAGGATGCCAAAAAGTGCAGACCGGTGGAGAGCTTTTACGCGCTGAAAAGAAAATCCTCCCGCGAAAGATCGCCGGCGGAGGGAAAGACTGAAAGAACAAAAAACAAACCAAGAAGCAACAACAACAACAACAACAACAACAAGAGGCAAGAACACATAAAACAAGACGTGGTTTCTCCGCGACAACTTGCACACAGTGCCAGCCAAGAGTTTGAGCGGCAGCATTGTTCTGACTTCACTCCAGAGGGGCCACTCCGAGGAGAGAGGACGCACACAAAAGGGAGGAAAAAGGGGGAAAAAGGACTAAACGAGCCACGCGCTTGGCGTTCAAAGTAATGCGCTCCTAGATCCTATAGATTTCTCCTGTCTCTCCTTCTGTTTTCTTTCTGTTCTCTTCCTTTTTTTTCCTTCCTTCGTCCCGTCGGTTTGTGTCCCCCCACACCCCCCCCCTCCTCTTTTTTTTTTTTTTGTCGCCGTGTGAGAGAGAGTGGACGCGCCGGGGTGTGAGGAGCAGACGCGGGGCTGTCCACATGGTCCAACCGCTGGCGTGAAACTTCTTCAGAAACCAAGAGAACAGGTTGATGATGCTTTATCTGCACTTTACTTTTTGTTTTTCTCTTACCTCTCTCTCTGCCCCCTACACCCCCCTCACACACACACTCTCTTTTCTCTCTCATCTTTCTCGCTGCGCTTCCATTGAAAACTCTGTGGCTGCTCACACATCCTGCTCCACGAGAAAAAAAAAAAACACAAAAAAACAGCCGAACTTCAACTTTATTATTTCTTCTTTTACTGCTGCCTCTTTTAGTTTTCATCACACGCTGTTTGTGAAAGTCCCGCAGCTGTCTGATCGCGTATCACCGATACACACACACACACACACTTTATTCCTCTTTCACTTTTCTCTTCTCCCTCCGTCAGAACTTTGTTTTACCCCGACACGAAACTTTTCAAACTTTATTTATTTATTTTTTAAAAAGCCTTCCTGAGACGCTTGTTTTAAATCTTTAACAGAAAAAAAACGAGAGTGGATTCTTATTTTTTTTTTTCTAGATTTGTCAGCCACCTTTCGGTTAAAATGGAAAAATGTTCATTCCCTGTATTTTATAATTTGTCCAAACACCTCAGATTAGTTTTAAAGCGTGGTTTTGTTGGACTCGTGCAGCCGGATAAAGCCTCTTGTCTGTCTGAGATTACACACGTTTATCTTCTTCTTTTTATTTGTTTTCTGGGTTTGGGAAACCGTCAGGGAAGGATCTTAAAGTTCCTTCTATAATAACCCTAATAATAACACGTTAGAGGTGGATAATAGGCACCAACGTGGATTATCTGCTGATGCTTTTTTTTTTACACCTATCCGTCCGAGATTCTTCACTTTAACGCAGTTCTTCTTTCTGTTCCTGACATTTTCTTTCTGATATTTAAACAATAACGTTTAAAATCCTACAAAAAAGTGGGGGAATTAAACCTCCCTCGGTGGAGATAAAAGAGCTCTTGTCTTAAAAAGAAAGAGAGAGAGAGATAAAAAAAAAGCTTTCTTGAGCTGACATGGTCAATAGGTTTTGGGGGAACAATACTTTCTTTTCAATAAGATTTTGACTTTTGAAACTGGAGCCGCTCAGGGAGAGCTTCCCTCAGGTTTGCTGCTTCCGTGGCGTTTTGTTTTACTAGATCAGATTGAAAAGAGAGAGAAATAATTTTAAAAAAAGGCGATTTGAAGTTGATTGTTTTAAAAGCGAATGTTTGGACATGAATTTTAAAAATGAGAGTGCGTAACTTGGACCGTGCGTAAAAATGGATCATTTAAAATGATAAAAGCTTTGGGGTTTTTTTGTTGAATGAAACGCACAGCTTTTTATTATTAGCAGGTCTTTTAGTTGTGTTTTTTTTTAAATGTACAAACTGATCCGAATTAACCAGAGTTTTCACGCTCAGTTTTTTTCTCCCCCTCATCTTTTTGCTCTCAGTAAATCAGGCCTGCAGCAGGAAGGATTTAGTTTTTTTTTTCTGTACAGAAATCTGAGACCTATTACCCAGATTGCATGCATGCCCTAATTTTGTTTTATTGTTTTATTTTTAAATAAATGTATTGATATAAATATTTCTCTTCAGGCGTGGTGAAGCAAAGTAACGTCAACTTTGACTTTGAGTGAAACTTAACATTTTAGTTCCCCCCCCCCCATAATTTCCTCTCAACTAAAACGATCAAACAGATGATCCCTGCGTGTCAGATGCATGACTGAAAGCTGCACATCCAACAAAAAAAAAGGGGGAAAAGAAAGAAACGAAAATGACAATTAATTGCTGTTAGTTGCCTGTCATGCGGGTGCACACCCTGACACGGCTATTATTGCCCCGTGATTGATGGGCGCGAGGGCATTTGGCATAATTAATTTTATTTACTGTGTCCCCCCCTCCCCCCAATCTCTCCCCCC
>NC_051433.1:16919631-16926566 GCF_001649575.2 Kryptolebias marmoratus
AAAAAAAAAAAAAAAGAAATCTTCACATTTGAGATTTTTGTAGTTTTGGCCTTCAGTCTTTTTTTTTTTAATCTCCTGCTTTTATTTTAATAACCAGACCTGGAACTGTTATTTTCTTTTTTTTTCCTCCTCTTCTTCTTTTTCCCTTAAATTGTTAAATTGTTCATTTTTGCCAAGACAAGAAATGATGAAAATATTTTAAGTTCTTATCCACATGCTTTTAGAACTGTTTAAATATAATAGTAATTAATTTGACAGCAGCACTCGGATGAATACTCACCAAAAGGTAAAATTAAACAGTTTTCCTTAAAACTATGTAGAATAAAGTAGGATGAAACAGCTCTTTGGGAAGATCAGTTTTTAATTTGTAAAATGATGTTTGATGTCTTTAAGATGCTTCAATTCTCTTTCAAGGCTCAGCTCTGACGTTGGCTCGGTTTGAGAACATGTTTGTGGACCTTTTAAACAAATTTTCATAGATTTATATTTTCAATAACCTGACGGATGATGCCTTGCAGAACTCAAACAGAAGCTTGTACTGGAGAGTCACTGTGCTACAGATTAGAGATTTTTGTTTCAGTAACGGTCGGAAATCACTGTAAAGTTGTTGGTGGTGATTGCTTTTCATGATGATATAATAAGACAGTGAAAGAAAAAGCATTCGAGAGACAGGAGTAGTTATTTGGAGGGGAAAATGAGTGTAAATGTACAGGAAGCCAGAGGTGTCAGAGACAGATTGACTCCTCTCTGTCGGCTATTGTGTTCCTGAGTCTGGATTTGCCTGAGCATTGCCACCTTTTCACATCTGACTTACTTCAACACTTTTTCCCCCCCTGCTTGGCTGTTTATTTTTCCCTTCTCTCCTCAGCTGCTGTGTGTTTTTCCACGTCCTGTTTTGCTTCATTGTTTTGCAGGGCTTGTGCAGATTCGTATCAGTTTCAGACGGAGACGTTTGTTTCTGTTACAGTCCCTAAATGATGGCATTCATACAGATTATTTGCCCGGTCCTGAGTTTGTGAGTGTGCGCCGGAGTGTGACTGCAGCCACGTATGGAACCGTCTAAGAGACAGGCAATAATGGCTGCGAATCCGGTGCGCTTTAAAACCCCTTCAATGGGATTAAAAGCCGCCGACATGATTGTATTATTCCATAAACTCACTCACAGAGTCCTCACCTCCTGCGTGAGTGCATGTGAACGCACATGGGGGAAGAGTGCATGTGTGTCTGTGTGTGTACGAGAGTGCTTTTTTTTTTTTTTTTCGTCAATTCACCTGTCCTGCTTGAGTGAAAATGAACAGTGTTTGAGGTTTTATAAACGTCCTGTGCGTCGGTAGTACCGATGGCTCGCCTGTCTGTCTCTACATCTCTGACGCTCTCTTCATTAAAAACCCTCCTGCTATTCCACAAACCCACAAGTCTGAGTGGGCTTCTGGCTCCAAAGTGATGTTGAAGAGCAGCCGTATACGACAGAGTTATATACATGTAGGGTTTGACCCGCATTAGATGCTCACACATTCCCTCCTATTGCTGCACTTCCATGTTTTAAAAGCTGAGATGCTTAAATTTCGGAAACCCTTCAAATGGCTTTTGATTAAAAAAAAAAAATCCTTTGCAGGTATTTCAAATGATAATTTTGAATCTTACATTACCATTAAGCTGATTGACTGCAAAAGAACAAAAATAGATTTGTTTTATCCATTTTGTCTCTTTTTTGGCTTGGTTATATATATATATATATATATATATATATATATATATATAATGAAGCAAACTTTAATTTAAGAAATGCAACAGATTTGTTCCTTTTCGAAAGTGTTCAGGCTTATAAAAGGCATTAAAATGGCATTTAAAAAATGGGACCGTGGTAGTTGCCGCTTTAAAAATTGTTTCTGTAATGTAATTGAAAAATGAACGAGTGTTATTGTACACGGACAGCTGGCAAACGGCGCAAAGTTCTGCTTGTGTATCGAAGTGATTGACTGCGCAGTGCTACAGCCGCCACATTGCTTCAGACTGAGGCCTGATTATACATGTGGTTCTAATTGAGCTTGTTATTTAGGAGAAGCCGAGGGCCGAAAGCTGGTGTGAAAACGTGTGCATTTGTCTGCGTGCGCTTTTATTAAAACCCACACGCTTTTCAAAGATTAGATGTTTTTTTTTTTTTCTATATCGTATCGGGTCAGAAGACGATGTTGTACAGTGAGGGAGGAAAGAGCGGGAAGGTGCTTTTTGGCACACTGACCACCTGTGTGAGGAAGATGATCTTGCCTTTTGTTGCTTTTTAAAAAAAAAAGTTTATCACTTTTTGAGAGAAATGGCTGATGTGGTAATTCTCCAAAATGTATGCATGTCTCCTACTCATTTAATCTGACACTCTGTTGTAGCCCAAGCACATTGGAGAGTGAGATTTTCTTTTTGCTTGTTTGTATTTCTGTGTGTTGAGGCGTTTCACCGGCTCTATCAGAGCCGCGGCCCATTAACAGCTGATGGATGTGGGAAGAAGTGACCTAACAGCTCAGAACGGAAGAGGCTGTTTCCTATGGGTGGACGTGTAGAGGTGGGGTGGCAGGCAGTGATAGAAAATATGAGGGAAAAACCGGTGCGATGCGAGGGGAAACAACTGTGTGAGAGTTCGAGCTGAGGAAACGTTAGATCAGCCTGTCCAGAGTGAGTTTGGCACCTGAGGTTGGAGCTGTGGAGTCCCGAAGGCTGAGAGAGCCGTTTGATTTCCGACAGTGGCACAGACCGCCACTCAACACGGTCAGTGTGTGAGTGCGAGCATAGCCGAGCAGCGTTGTGTGCAGAAGCTGAGGGGGGGGGGACGCCTGTTGTTTTCAAGCAGAGCATCTTCGTGAAAAAGCTCTCCTCGGTCATTGTGTCCCCTGCTAACTCTGCATTGCTTCTGACAGCTGTATTTGTGTTATGGATTTTCCTTCACTCCGTCCCTTCTCCCTTTCCGTTTCCCCCTGCCTCCCTCTCTCAGTTGGCTCCCCTTCTCTCCGCCGCCTCCACCCCATGACCTTTTGTAAGCACTTCATCAGAGAGCCGTTGGTGTTTTCTAAAGCCCCGCGACAAACTGACAGGGCAGCCGTCAATCGAGCGGAGAACCCAGTGGAAAGCTTCCCTCTGAACAAACTTTCTGCAGCTCCGCTTTAATGTGTATTGAAAAGGGATGGCTGAGAAGGGTTGGTGACAGCTGTGAGGCGCGAGACTCCGAATGTCATGGATATACACACGCGCACGCAGGCTCGCACATTTCTTTTGCACATTTCACGAACCATCTGACTGGAGAGAAGTATTACACAGCTCTTGAGTGCTCGTTTGTCCGTAGCGCTCCGGCGGCGAATTCGTCTGAGTGGACGAGAGAGCACTCTGATGAAATTCTGAGATTCACACAAGAGTAGCGCCCAGGGATTTCATGAACTCGGGAACAACCTCCAATTATTAACACCTTGATGTCGCTTCTCATCCGTCCATTCGATTCACGAACGAAAAAAGTTACCAAACCTGATGTATTTTCGTATTTCTCTGGCTCTTTTGCTTTGCGTCAAGAGTTTTAACTCGGAAGAGAGTAGATTAACATATGATGATAGGAAATTAGCCATGCTGCATTTCCCCTTGTCCCTGTTCCTTGCCATCCTGTACTACCAGGGAGGTAATAACCATTTAAATGCATCTCATTATGTTTTCTAATCCGTAAAGTATCGAGATGTTGGCTAACACAGGCGAAAGTGAGGCTGGAGCGCCGGCGTGCACTGCTCTTTTATGGTATTAGTATTTGTGGTATTAGTTCCAGGGGACATGGGATGCCTACTTAAGCTATTAGCATGTGAGGCGCCGTGGGATGATCCATCCCCCTGACAGGACGAGCTGTTAGCCAGTGTTAAACCAAAATCACAATAAGGCTGCCTCGGTTGACGGATTGACGGAGCTTCAGACGCACCACTTGTCTGGGCCGCCCCTTCCTTCCTCCACCACCACATGACAGCATAAAGATTTAAGTTTATGTTAGAAAGGAGCAGAGCTGAAACTTCTCCAAACTTTTGGAGAAAATACTTTAAATGTGACAAATATGAACTGGTCAAGAGCAGAAGATTTAATGCTGAGTCTCGAATTTTCCTCCCTTTGCTCTGGTTTGCCCTAAAACAGACAAAACTGTACCGAATTTATCCAAACGGGTTAAGACTAAGGTTTTTTTTTTGCAGTTGCTTTTCAGACCAAAATGTTGCTTATGGATGCAGGGAATGTTTGAGTGATCTGGTCGTGCTTTATTGTGCTTATATGTGAGTATTTTAAATGCACGTTAAACGTGATTCCTTTAGATTTGTCCTCAATGGAAAAAATTCCTGACGTTTAAGGTGTTGTTTTTCGGATGTGTGTCGGAGAGAAAGAAAACCAACAGGTAGTCATGTTTTTTTATTTCTTTTTTTACAGATTTTAAATCAAAAGCAGAAAACACAACTGTCTGTCTTTTTAAATTATTCTACATCTTAAAAAAAGTTTTCCAGACTGGCCGTGGGAGGAGCAGTGTGGCTTTGAGTTGCTCGTGCTGGTTCATCAGATTTGAATTTTTTTTTTCTTTTCTGCGAGCACCAAAACTCTCGGTGTGTGTGTGCGCACAAACACATGCACGCACACGCACACACACACACACACACTTGTATGCGGTGGGCATTGTTGACCGAGAGACATCTGCCACTAGATTATTCCCAGCTGTTATCTGAATAATTGTGTAATCCCCCCATCCCTCCACACTCCCTCCCACCCCACTCCTTTTGCTTCTTCACGCCCTCCTCCCCCTCCTCCTTTGCTCCTATCTTGCCCCCACATCGCTGCTCCCACCACCTGATGAGACGGAGAGTGATGAGTCTCTACTTCGGCTTTTCCACGAGTGTTTATGAGTGTGTGTGACTTTTTTTCTTCTTCTTTTTTTACGCCCGTGTTAGTGTGTGTCTCTTCGGTCACCAGTCGTTGTCTGACATTTGTAGACGGATTTGAGACCCCCCCCACCCACACACACTCACCTCCTTCCACCTCTCCTCCCTTCCTTCCCCCGTGGCTCTCGGGGAAATAAAAGTAGCCTAATCCTGCCAGATCAAGACTGCTGTCCACCACAGCTTTACCAGCCTGTGAATCAGAGCCAGCTCTCATGTCCCTGAGTGGGGGCGGGGGGGAGAAGGGTGAGGATGGAGGTGGGTGGGTGTTTGCGCTGTGGACCGTTGGCTTGTGAAGCAGAATTAACTATTTGCTGGGCTGAAGGTGAGAGGAAAGCAAAGCAGAAAGAAATGAAAATCAAAAGAAAAAAATGATGAAAACTAGAAAAATTGTTTCATTCTAAAAAAAAAATCTCAGATTTTTGCCCTCCACACATTTTCAGTAATCATTAAAGTTTAAAACAATTTTTTCTAAGCTTTATTGAAATTTTCAAAATAATAAGTAAGAATTTTAAATTATTAACAAATAGTTAAAAAAATACGCTACTCAAATATATTGCTGTCACCTTCTCATTCGTTCAAAGTCACAACAAAATGCACAAGTTTCTCCTTTTGCAAACAGCTACGATTGGCTTTTAATGAGACACAAATAATCAATCTAAAAACATGTTTCGTTCCATATTTTTACTCCGTACATAGACAGTAGTCTTTGCTCTGATGTTGTACTTTTCTTTGCCCTCACAAAAGTAAAAAGCTAAATTTTCTTGTCACTCATGATGAAACACCCAGACGCAGCCTGCGAGCCTGCAGATTCCAGCGTTTCCCTCGTTTCTGCCCTGCGGTTTACCGGAAAGCATTCTTTTCCCTGTTGGAGCTCCAACACTCTAATACTCAGCTCAGTGTGAAGGACTCAACACTTGCTGTCTCTCTTTTCTCCTCCCTGTCTCTTATTGTGTTGCACTTTCTACAGTCCATCTACGCCCCCCCCACCCCCGGACCTCTCCTCGTCATGCCTGGTGTATAATTATCACTGCTCTGTGTTCCCTCTGCGCTCTTCATTACATCCAAGATGTCATCACAGTTTACCTCCAACGTTTGCTTCCTCTTCTCACACCGTAACTCAACAGGAATAAATTATTTGGTATTAGTGGTGTATTACTGTAAGTGAGATTGTCATAGTGAATAAAAAAAAAGATGAAAAAAATAGGACTGAAGGACTCAAAAAGAGGTTTCAAATTGTATATCAAATTATGCATTATCATTTGTTACATTAAATATTTTGGCCTTCTTTAAATGCAAGAAAATTGTGTGTAATGTAGATAACCTTACATTTAAGCGTATTTAAATAACTGTAATCAATGAACCATTATTTTCCTCAGTCCATTAGGTACATAGGTGTTTTGTTGCCACATCTGCTTGTTCATGGGAGAAAAAAAATTGTTATTCATAAACTTTAAATATGATTCTAAAAAATATTAAGAGACATAATAATAACAAAAACAACCTTTGCTTTTGCAAGTGACAGCTGTGAGTCTATGCAATGATTATTTCAAGTTATGGAGCAAAACATGTGGATTTAGTTTCCAAGAATTTTTCACCAGCCTAAAAACTGGACGCTTGGTTGTTCGATTTGTAGAAGCCAAAAGGCCCATTTGCCCACAGAAGGTCAGAGCTGCCGGATGCAACCCGTTGCCCTAATCGGTAACTTCTGCTGCGGCAGGTTTCCATTGTCTAAAGGTCAGTCAGGAACCGTGCATTAGCCTCGGAAAGTTGTTAGCATAAACGAGGGAGGGGACTCGGGGAGGAACCCAAGGACTAAAGTACAAAAACGAGGACAGAAGGGAGGGTGAGTGGCGACAAAACCCCTGCATGCTTTGTGGTGTCAGGCGTGCTTACGTCTTTTGGGGTGGGGGGGCTTCGTCCAAAGTTTGCCTGTGAAACTTCGCTGAAGGCTGGGTTTGGTTTTGAGCTGCTCTCCCCGGGGGTGTAAGGGGGGGGGGG
>NC_051433.1:16926637-16936456 GCF_001649575.2 Kryptolebias marmoratus
GGGAGTTGCTCAGGGTGGAGTGAGTAGAAGAGAAAGAGGAGGTGGGGATAAAAGTGAGAATGCAGAGAAAAGGAGGAGAGGGAAGCCGGGCACCGACAGCGAGAGTGCCATCACTGCTGTCCGTTGTAACGGGGCACAGGCCTCGACGCTGATCTGAAAAACACAACTCCTGTCTCGAGCTCTCTTCTTTTCTTTTTTCTTTTGTTGGTGTGTCCCTACCCCCCCCCCCCCCCTACACACACACTTCCCTTGTGCTCAATTCCCCTCCTCGCTGCTCTGCGTTTCTGTTTTTGACAGATCGGTTCTGTGGTTTGGGCGCTGTCTATCGGCACACAGTCCTGCATTAGTGGAACACAGACTGGGCCTATTTGTGGGTAATGAAGATGGGGGGCCTGCGCTGTATTGTAACTTGTTTGACCTGTGATGTCGGGGTCGAGTTTATCCCGGAGCATTGCAATTTTCTCCCATTTCATCCCCAACACATGACTGTACCCTAAAGGTGGGACGCATCTAGGGTGGGGGGAGAGAGAGGGGGTGTCTGGACTGAGGTGGCCCTCTTCATTCCAAATTTGAATTTTTCCTCCCTTTCTCCTCTCTCCCTTTGCTCGCCGTTGTCCCCTCTCTTCCCACAGGGTTAATTGAAGGGGAAATTGATAGTTCTGTGCGGTAATTGTGGCTTTGAGAATTCTCTGTCTCCCACAGAGAGCGACGAGGGCAGCTGTAGCAAAGACGGACTAAATGTGTTGTAAGAGGAAAAAGCTACGGACAGAAAGGCAGATGGAAGAAAATTCAGACAAGACCCTGCAACTCGACCCAGTTGTGGGGGGTGGGTTGATTGGTTGATGAGGGAGCGGGCTGCCTGGCTGATGAACTGAGATTTCTGCCTAACTTTACCAGCCGGGCTCTTGTAATCATTCAATTCATTATCCAATCAGAGAGACTTGCCACACTGCTCTTATTCCTCACTGATTCTCCTTTTGACCCCCCTGTTCCCCCCTCCACTCCTTCCAATCCTCCCATTCCTCCCAGAGGAGTCTGGGATGGACAGATGAGTGGAGTGCACTGTATCTGTTCGGTTCTGCTCTGCTGCTTGCTGGAAAAGAGAGAAAGACAAACTTATATTCCACTGATGCCAATGGCTTTCTCGGTCGCTCCTTTTTTTGGGGGGGGTGGGGGGGCATTTCTCTCCCAGGGGCACAGCTACGTAATTAGTCTTATTCCAGAAATAGAAAACTGGTTTTATGAGGGGACGTCAAAATCTGAGTTATCAGTTTTTAAGGCTGAAAATTTGCATTGATACAGAATTAGAGGACATTTGTTACATATATCGGGAAGATCTTATGAAATTTTGATGTTTAGCTGTCACAAAGCATCTGAATCGCCAATTAATTGAGACAGAGAGAAGATGGTTCTTGAGACTTCCAGTTCCTGTAGTAACAGCAGGTCTTGTTTTAGCTCCTGGCTAGTTGTTTAGTCTCAGCTCAGGCCATCCCAAGGCTGTCACCCAGGCAACGTTGTGTGTATGTGTGTGCAAGTGTGTGTGTGTTTGTGTTATCTTTCTATTTATGTTTCATCACTGAATACTAAAATTTGTCAGTGTATTCCTTTCTCTTTTTGACTTTATCTTTGCCATTGATTCAGCTTTTCTGTGCCCTATTTTTCCCACCTCTCTCCTGCCCCCCCCCCCCATCCACACACACACACACACCTCCCCTCAGCACCCTCTTCTTTTCTCTTCCCCCTCTTTCCCCTCCTCCCCTCTGCGTTCGCTTTCTCTGTACGTTAATGAGAATGTGTTAACGAGAAAGAAAGATCTATTGGGTATGGCACAATTTATCAGAAAGGCAGAGGTTTGGAGGAAAAAGAGGAGAAAAAAAAGGCGGCAGACCCTTCAAAGAAGTCCTATTCTTGTGGTTGTGAATGTTTGATGAGACAGTGAAAAGTTCCCCCCTCTAACGTCATGGTGTCTGAACAGAAAAGAACAGAACCGTTCTAATCACGGCGCGCATGAGAAAAAAAAAAAAGACTTCCGACCCGATTTAATTAACTGATAAGAAACGGCTTCAAATTAATTTTTCAAGGATGTTAGATTTTGATTAAGAAACTCCTAAAAGAAATAGACGAATAATCAATTTTTTTAATCGACTTACCCAAATGGTAACTAGTTAATATGATAATTCCAGCAATTAGGGCAAATATTGTCAAGCAGCAGTTTCTATGCATCACGTTAAAAGAATTATAATATCTTTACATCTAATTATCATGGTGATTTATTTTTTTGTATGGCTACCTCTCAATTTTACCAATCCCTTTTTTCATCTGCCATTACATGGATAATGAAATGAGAGCTGGAAAATGTAATAAGCTGGGACTTATATAGGGACCCACCTTAATATGGATTTTCACACACCCTGATTGGATGGATGTTTAGGAAACAGGAAAAAGAGTTGCTCTGAATCACATTACTTTTGTTAGTTTTACACGCAAAGCTGAGATAAGATCTTTGTATGAACGATTTGATTATTCAGTCACCAGATCAAAGGGCCAAATCATTCTTGGATTTTTTTTTTGTCGTATTTCCTCGTTTTAAGCTCCAACTGTAAGCATGCTCACTGTTTCCAACCCGAAAAGTTTGAAATTGTATGAGCAAAACAAATTTAGGAAGAACAGATTTTTTTCTGCAAGTGGCTGTAAAATGGATGCGTGTGAGTGTGTGTGAGTTTGTGTGTGTGTTTTCCTAATTGGACAGGTCTTGTAAGTGAGACGGGGCCAGAAAGACAGAGCTGGCTGGGGGTCCAGAGCTTTAGGACAGCATCAGAGAGATAAGGTTCTTTACTTCAAAGAAGGCTTACAGCCTGGACAAACCATGCTCACGTGCAACCAGAACACACACACACACACACACACACACACACACACACTCCACATCCAGTGGCTCTTCAGCTTCTCATGAGATGAATATCCATCCCCTCTCACACTCCTCTCTTCCTCCGCTGTATCCCTCGCTCCCTGCGTGCTGAACATCAGTGGAGCTGCGCGTTCAGAGGGAAATATTGACAAAGCGTTTGGAGAGATGGAACAGTTCCTTTAATTATATGTCGCTCTTATGATGCAGAGTTTCTTTCCAGCTGCTTACACACGCACACACAGATACACACCAGCTGATCAGCTGAATAGGTATTCCTGGCACAAACGCCTTGCATTGAGCGCACATATTCAATTAGCAAAACTCATTAGCAAAACTTGGCATTTGTTGTTGTTTTTTCCCCCCTCCTCCTTGCTCAGAATTAATGGTTTTGATATGCTAATTAGCGGGTAATTTAATTTCAAAAGGCCTCAATTAACAGCAGCGTTGTGGACATGAGGAAGTTAAGCAGCATAATCTAATTTGCATTAGTAACGAGCAGGGAGTAATTAGTCTCTAATTAGCCACTTCAGACAGCACTTGTGTTTACTTTCCTAATGAAGTGGAGGGGCTCGCTTTTTATACGGGGAAGCTTGCGTGGGTATGTGCAAGTGTGTTTATGAGAGGGCATGTGTGTGTTGTGCACGACTGGTACAAGGCGGTAGTAGGGGGGGTGTAGGGGGGTGGCTGGCACCAGCACTAAAGTGGCATATGGCTTACAGTTTGGCTCAAGTTACACACATTCACACAAAGTAACACTTTCAGATACATGAACACACACACAGGTCATCCCCTGCTGTCTCATGTGATTGGACACACACACTCAATAGTTTACAATCCATTGAAACATCTCCGTGAGCTCGCTTACACACTCCACAAGGGATTGATTGTGTGCGTTTGAGGTGTTTTATCTTGATAGTGTTTCCCCTGGTAGCAGTTTTTTTGTGTTGCAATAGCTGGCAACGTTTTATTTTGTTTTTGAATTTGTATGTTCACCCACTAGCTGTAGTTTATCCAAAGGATTATCTCAAGTATTAGCTTGTGTTTACAATGTAGCAAAACAAGAAAGAAAAAGAGGAAGGATGAGACATAGGCAGACTACATCACACCGTTTTTTTTCTCCTTCAATTGCATCTATAAAAGAAGTAAATCCTGCAAAAAATGTTGGAAAGAGCATCTGAACAGTCTTAACTTTTCCATTCATGGCTGCTTCAAAAACACGTTGAAATATATGGCCTTTCTTCTGAGTTTTTTTTCTTCTTCTCTTTGTAAGGGAGACGGGTGGAAGGGTTTAAGAGGAGGAGGGACATGCAGCTGCCCTATTAGCCCCAATCTGTTGTTCAGAGGAAGTGCGAGGAGGGAGGAGCAAAACCACTGAATTTCCACAAAAGAGTGCACACACATTTTTTTTTTACCTCCACTATGTGTGCACAGAAGGCTATGTTCTCAGATTATGCCACAAATTATAGCATGTTTAACCCCTAACACCTCTTCAGGTGTAGTCGTTTCTTGTTTTTTACCCATAATGCAGTGCATATAGAACAGAAGAGACCGTAGGGACCCTATTAATTGACAGCTTCTCTGATGGAAGGTGTTTTCCGAGGACTCCTCCCCTCCTCAACCTTCCCTGGGTAAAATAATGAAAGAGGTCACCAAGCTGGGTGACTTCCTGCAGCAAAGAGCGGGGTCAGAGTGCAGGCTGGCAGAAGTGGACAGGACTGGGAATGCACACACAACAAAACACACACACTGTGGACAGGCATCCACTCATTGTGGAGAACATGTGTGATTTACATGCGCCAAGACCAAAAGCTTGGAAGAATTCGATAAATATAAAAAATGAAGACGCTGAGGTGATTATGAGCCTATTTACAGTGATGACCTCTACTCACACTTGCGCACTCACAGATTTATAGGCACAAACATCCGCGGATTTGCACATTTACACTCATATGTACAGATTCATAAATAGGCAACTAATTTACAAATGAGTTGACCTGTGCATTGGCCTTGCTCTCAGATAGGCTCACACCCCCGCTAGGATGCATAAATCACAATGGACATGCATATGCATGAGCATCTGAGGAGGTAGGATAAGTGTGTGTCTGCGTGTGTAAAAGTGTGTGAAAACCAGCCAGCAGCAGCGTTTGTATCGATCACTGAGGCTTAGTTAAGTGCCTTTTATTTCACTGAGTTAAAGTCAAGGACCATGGACAGGCCTCTCTCTGGTGTGTGTGTGTGTGTGTTTTGCTTCTGAATGGTGAGAAAGCAAGAAAAAAACGAAAAGAAAGAACTCCTTAACTGTTCTTTTTTTCCCATTTTTTTAGTGGCAACCAGGGATAACACATCACATTAATGGAATAGAGATGACGTCTCACATCTTGTGTCTTTCTCTTTGGAAGAAGTGGTTTTGGTGTTGGACCTTTTCCTGATTCATGTGTGTGTGTGTGTGTGTGTGTGTGTGATGTGAGCTGCTTTAACCTCCTCTTGTTTTATGGACTCATACATGGCTCTGGATCTCACTGCTGCTAAATTAATTTACACACGACTCACATGTGCTTGCCAAATCTTCCTCTCCTCCTCCTTCCTCCTCCTCCTCCTCCCTCCCTCTCGCCTCCTCTCTGAAGACAGAGCAGAAATTGCCTTGTGAGGTAAATAAATTACTTCCATCGATTGCCGTAGTTGTAGAGTGACTTTATCGCAGTTTGACTTGTCCTGATACAGATCAGCGAGCGACAGCGCTGTTTTTATAATGTGCTGCTATTCCTGTATGTTAAGTTTAGGCTTCTGTGTGTCAGAGTGTGCGCTTGCTGCGAGAGACAAATCAGAGTTCAATCTAACTGATGGGTATCTCTGCATAATAAAAGTTTCTGATGAGGTGCTGTATTGGACACAAGCTATGTTGGAGTTCCTGTGCGCCTAATTGAAACAGGCCGCAGCGTGCATATTGAAAAGCAGATAAATTTGTCTTGAATTTGTCTTGAAATGTTAGAGCAGCCCACCCAGTGTCCACGTAGGCTGTTCCGCTGGTCACTGATAGCGCAAAGGAGCCGCGCACCGATGTTATCGTAACATAACTAATACGGTTACCTGCCTCTGATAAGTTTTATCTGCATAACTGTTCAGATTTTACATCATTTGAAAGGGTAAAAGTTCACCAAATGGCACAGACTTTTTCTGTGTGCAACGTGGGCCACACGTTGTTTCAACTGTTAGTGTACGGATGTTGCTGCAAAGGCCGAGGAGTCATCGTTAGGACAACTGGAAAAATAGCTAAAAAGGAGCATACATACGTTTGTATTAAACAGTGAAAAAAACTGACCCAAGAAAGAAGGAACAGATACAGGAGAGGCAAACGATAAAAAACATGTTTACTTCTCTGGTTATAACCCTCTTTATAGCTTTTCCTTTTTCTTTTAATTCAGCCGTTTTTGCTCAAAAGCAACATTGCTTCCTTGACTTCTCGTTTTGTCACTAAGTTCTTTTTTTTCCTTCCCATTAGCATAAATAAATACCATTTAATTTTTCCTTGCAGCGTTTTTGCTCTCATTCACTTGTCAAAAAGAAAAAGAAGACATGATGAAAATTAAAAAATACAAACCACAAAGCTCCACAGCACGCAGTTTCTTTTTTAAATTTACTTTTAAATATTGTTCCTCATGTTTTATTCTGATCACTCAGTCTGTCATCTACATTTTAAGGTAAATAGCTCCTGATTTGATAATTAAATAGACAGTGTGGTGGAGTCAGAGTTTGGATTTTGGGGTTGTTCTCCAACTATTTTAGAACGTAATTACTAAGGAGGAAGATAGTGGGAAGTCTCTTTTCTGTATTACCTCATCTTCATTTAAAATAATAGAATCCATAATATTTTAAGCACTTACCTCATATTTTATGTTTTACTCCAAAATTTGTTTTTATGTCAAGTGAAGCTGTTGCATCTGCTGGTTCTGTGCACATTTACACTGTGATGCATGTTGCTCTCTGAAGAAGGAACATACAATGCAATATTCCCATCAGGTCTCAGGTTTATTTTTCTCTCACTGACCAGAACTCTCTTAGATTGCAAATGGTGCAAAGCAACAGGGACACACATACGAGGGACAAACTGAATAGATTAAAAGGAATGAGTCTATAGTTTAAAGAAAAAAAAATGTTAATTGCATTTAAATTCATGTAAAAACACATTTTTTCTTTAAAAGGAAAGGCTCTATTTATTTATTTTTTTAGTTTCTGCATAACTTGTGCTGCACTGCTAATGAACAAAAGAGGCCTTTTGACTTTGCTCTATCTACATTATAGCCTCAGGAGGGCAGGTAAAATGCTAATTCTGTGGCAAGTTAGGGGATAAAAACCCACAAAAAAATCATTTTAATTTTAAAAAATGTTTGAGATGAAAAAACAGTTGCATGTGGAAGTTGTTCTAATTGGAGCGAATTGCTGACTAGATAAACAGACTTCTGATGCTGAAGCAGGAGTGTGCACTTTGGGGGGTGGGGGTGGGGTCTTTTCATATCTGTATTCTGTTTAAAAATTAAACTTCTAAGCAGCTTCAAACAGAGAAAAGGGGGAAAAATTAATATACAGTGAGAGAAGACTAATCACAGATCTGTGGGTTTTGTTGTAATTCCTCAGTTGTACTTCACTGTGACAAAAACATTTAACATCTTTACCTCCTCAGCCACTCCGAAACTCTTGGCACACACACACACAGAAAACCGTACGGTGTTTTAATACCACTGCTTCTGTATTCTAATCCTGACACCTCTTGAAATATAATTCTTTCCTCTACTTTAAATCGCGGATGTGAAATTGCATTAAAAGCAGGAGTGTGTGGGCATAAAAGCAGGGATGTTAAATGGACATATGAATGCAGGGGTGAATCCTAACCTATTAAGTACTTTCCTTATTATTTCTGAAAGTGGAGTGTGGTAATTAGTTTGGTAGAAATCCTATAGCGGGGTGGAGGTATGGGTCTCAATAGTTGAGCCAAATTAATTTCTTCTGTCACCTTGAGCATACGTTCCTCTTAATAGGTTTAATTTATTTCACGGTGATTATCTTTTTTTTTTCTTTTAACCACTTGACTGTGATGTGCATATTCAAAGCAAAATCCACTTCAACTCTCTGTGCACATGAATGGTATATTCATATCTAAATATGATATATCTGCACAGCGTCATTACAGCTTGGCGGCTGGGTCTCTGTGATCTAAGCGATGGCGCTGTGCCTTTTCTTTTTCCCAGGGGTCGTGCTGCTGCAGCCCAGTTGTCATGTGATCCGTGTGTGTCTGGCTAAGAGCTCTGTTTTTCTCAGCAGTCACTCCAAGTCTTCTGAGTCCTAAAAGTTAACAGTCATTCTTGATGTTAAATCCATCAGAAAACCTCCAAGTGCCACGAGGTCGCTTTAATAATCTCCCCTGTGTGTATGTGTGTGTGTGTGTTGGGGTTATGGTGGACCATGGGAAAGTGGCATACCTATGTGGATTAAAACGATCCCATAGACGCTTTTCGTGAGACACATTTGAATTTCTTGTAAAATTAGGGACATCATCTTAACGTGAAATCTCACACATCTAAGGCTTTATTCTATCTAAAGCCACTATGACCTGAGTATACTTTCAGATTATGTCTGGGCGCGCGTGTGTGTGTTTGTGTGTGTATTGTGCCCCACCTCAATGTGCATTGTTCATTTTTGATCTAGCAAAGGATCACTCCGGTTGCCCTGCCTGGTTTCAACTTGCACTGGTAAATTACACCCAATCACTAAAATTACATCCTATGGACGCTCCCACTTCTGTGTGTGTCTGTGTGTGTATGTGTGTGTGTGTGCACGAGTGTCTCGGTTGTTGACGTCATCTCCCAGAGCTGTTCCCAATGTCAGGTTTGATTAGACTGAACGAAATCCAACTATTTTTTTTGTGTTTTCGTCATTTAGGGGAAGTAAAATGGAAATGCAGCTGTTTTGAGTGTGTGTGTGTGTGTGTTTGTGTGTCGGAGGAAATTACTTTGTGGTGTGCGGCAGTGAGTGCGTAAGACTGGTTGTCAGCTGGTGAGTACTAGAGATGCAAGTCTCAGTTTTCTTTTGAGCAACTCCAGTAAGGAAAGCTTGAAGGGACAAAACTCAGATGGAGCGTCTGCAGCCAGATGTCAGTTATTGTTGGACTAAGAATATGGCAGTAACTCCAATTGGCCATCACTTATAAGCATGTGTGTGTGTGTGTGGATGTGTGTGTGTGAGCAATCTAACTCCGCTGTGATAGATTTTAAACAATCTTCATTTCAGGACTTGCTCTCTTTTTTATTACTCCTGGCACCTGCAGTGTTTTTCAGAGTTCTGTCTCTCTTCTTCAGGTTTTTCAGCATTTTGGAAATGTAAACAGTTTTAAAATACATCCAGATGTTACCAGCTGTGCTCCGCCACCACAAACACTGGGGCAGGGAGTGTGTGTGCACGTGTGTGTGTGTGTGTACCTCAAAAAGACTCCATTCTTAACAATTCACTCTTAGACAGGGCCTAATTTTGTCGTCTCTTTGCTGCGTTGTTTCACTTTAAGCAAATATGGTGTGCGAGTTTGATGGTTTGTCGAAGCCGATTATTGTAGTTGTTTCTAGCTGTTTTCATTTAACAAAAAAAAGAAAGAAACAGAAAAGCTAGAGGTAGCGCAATGTGAAAAAGACAGCAGATTCATAAAGCCTTTGACCTTATTTATGTCGTAAAATGTGCCTTTCAGTGTCCTCCTGTCTTGTGCTGATACACACAATTACAGGTGCTGGTCATAAAATTAGAATATCATGAAAAAGTAGATTGATTTCAGTAATTCCATTTAAAAAGTGAAACTTGTATATTATATTCATACATTACATACAAACTCATATATTTCAAATGTTTATTTCGTTTAATTTTGATGATTA
>NC_051433.1:16937741-16946572 GCF_001649575.2 Kryptolebias marmoratus
AATCATCAAAATTAAACGAAATAAACATTTGAAATATATGAGTTTGTATGTAATGTATGAATATAATATACAAGTTTCACTTTTTAAATGGAATTACTGAAATCAATCTACTTTTTCATGATATTCTAATTTTATGACCAGCACCTGTACATGCACCTAAACCCAAATTCACATGAAGCAAGAGGAGCTTCTTTACGACAGAGAAAAAACTGACTCTAAGATAAATAGTGGTAATGTTTGTTTAGAAAATGCCTTTTACGACATATAAAAACACACACTCAGACACACACAATTACCTGTTTGACACAATCCTAATTAGCAGATGCCCTCAAATTTTCTTTAATGACAATTTACGTGTTCCCATGCATAACAGGTAAACACACTTAAATGTCAGCTTCGTGCTATTTTGGATGTTTTATCATACTGTAGATTTTCTGCGTTTTATGTGTGAGAGTGTGTGCAAAGTGTGTGTGTATTCATGAGCCATGGCCATGCTGAAACCTTGCTCCTTGGGGAGTAATTACAGAAGAGGTTTCCTGGCCATTTTCTCTCATTAGTGTGAATATGGAAGGGATGTCGTGGAAGCTCGGTTTGCCCAAACAGCGCACACACAAAAACACACACGGAGAGGTTGTGTGTTACAGGCAGATGTCCACATGTGCATTCTGCTGAGGCTGATGGCCCAACTTTGGTCTGGATGAACAAGGTGCAGGTCCTTTGCCACAAGTCTATTTCAGCCATTCATGCGCACTCGCACTGTGTGTTTTGCATGTGTTTGTGTGTGTTTTCCTCTGTTCTGCAGCATCTGGCCTGAACCGGTCCTTCAATTCAGGCCATTTTTGTTTAGGTTTCCCCTTGCAAACACACCATTAGGCCTGCCCTCTGTACTCAGGACTATTCTTGGCTCTGTCCTCAGTTTAGCTCAGGCCTGCTGCCTGGCTCACTGGAGGTCCCTTCAGGCAAACCTCAGTCCCACCAAAATCCTGGAAGACTCGAACCACAGTGCACCGCCCAGCTACCACATTGAAACTGTAGCGGCTTCAACTGGCCTCACCCCACAGCAGGCCTTAAATGTCAGCTGGAGGGCTTCGTGGTGGGTTTCCTTCAGCCTGGTAACCTGCCGTGATGCAACAAGTCCAACTTCTGCAAACAAACAGGGACAGCAAAAGTTAGGCCTTGGTCAGTGCTTGGCCAATATGGATTTGGCAACAAGAGATGAAAAGTAAGGGAAAGAAAAAGATTGAGTCAGCAGACAGAGAGAGAGCGAGAGAGAAAGAAAACAACAGAGGTTAAGACAAAAGCAGTATTGTATCATTGAAATGGCTTGTGATTTGAAAGCCTTAAAAGTCCTCCAGAGAACCAGGTCATAAAGCCCATGGATGGGTTTGGCAGGAAAGGCAAGAATCAGACAGGCCTGGCAGTTGAGCCTGCAAAGCTTCCAGTAACAGGAGATGTAAAAATCAATTTACCGTGAAAAAAGTAAACAATCGGAAATGACAAATATGCAGGTTCTTTCCATTGCTTTTTTCCCCCCATCTCTTTCTGTTTCCAATGTTATTACAGAAGACAAATGCAGGAGGATGACTAGTCAAGAGTCATGTAATGAGGGATCCCAGCAATGTGGAGTGGGAGGGTAAAAAGGGAGAGATTTTTCCCCCTCTTTTTTACAACATCAAACAGTTGAGCTTATTTTTGCAGTCAGTCGTTGAAATACACAGACTCTTTTTTAGCAAAGCTGCACACGAGCGCCAGTCAGCAGTTCTGATTAAAGGGGAGGAGGTCGATACAACCGTGCGGATGGAGAAACAATCGAGAGATGAGGAAGGTAACAAAAAGGGAGAGAATGGGGGGAGTGAATCCTCGGGGGCCTGTTTGGTGGTTAGGGGCCCTCGGGGGCCTCAGCGGAGGCCTCCATTAGTGGAACGATCTGAGCCAGGGGGGAGCTGGTAGAGTTGCGAGCCTACCACGCAGGGGCCGGTCTGTTTAGCGGTAGTTTGTCTCTATTTCCTCATGACATTGATCCGGTGTTGAGCCGCAGCCATAGGGAAGCTCTTTGCTGCTGAATAGGGCAGAGCACCCGCGTATCGATAAGGCAGAGTGGACCGGCGGAGAGCCCTGCACCCTGATGGTCATTTAGTTAAGACAGACAGATCTGGTTCGATACGTGCACCCCACAGCTGCCCTGTGGCACATTAAATCGGTCCGTGTGTCTGTGCACGGCAGTGCCTCTCAGAGTTTAATCCTCTTTGCTTTTTGCTGCTTGTTCTTCTCGGATGAACAGATTCGCTTTGACTGGCTGGGAAAGAAATGAAAAGCGGGAAAAAGAACAAGTGAGAAAACAAATATGTTTCTCAGGCCCCAATAAGCCACTGATATGTTCCCCTCTTACCTGTTAACCCTCTAAAGTAAGCTTACAACAAGTTATTAGGAGTGCTTAAGTTAAAAAAATAGGTGACAAAGGGAAGAATCAAAAATGAAAGGGTATAAAATGTCTTAAATCTGTGTGTGCGAGTGTTTTATAGGTCTCTACTTCAGGATATGTATGTTTTGCGGTTGTTGTATTTGTACAGCATCAGTTGCTGAGCGCTCACAAACAAAACAGCTTGAATCCTCCGCGCTAAAGCCATCAATTCGTAATGAGGTAATGACATGTTAACATACTCGCAGCAGCAGCAGCTCTGTTTACAGATGAAGGCAAACCACAAACAAGACCCAGACACGCTGAGCCCTTTGGCTTTCTTCTTCTTTCGTTTTTTTTTCTTTTTTTTCTAACTGTGTATTTGTGTGTTTGCCAGATCCTTGCGAGACTAACAGGTGGACAACATCTTGATTGTGTGTGTTTCTGCCTGATAGACGTGCACATTCAGGCACTATTTGGCCGTATGTCTATCAGACATATGGCTGCAAACCAGATTTCCTAATAAGAGAAGAATGTTGTTCGTGGAATTTTAAGTTTTCCACTGGACTCATACATTCATCCAGTCTGTTTCCTGCCCTGAGGTCTTCCTCTCAGCATGAGGAGAGCAGGAGAGGGAACCCTCTGTCTCCTGCTCCTCCCATTGACCCTGTCCCCCTCCCCGGCCACATCCTTTCTCGCGTCCATTTTATCACTTTTTCCCTCTCCTTCTTTTATCAGTCTGCGCTACTTAATGCAGACTGTTGGAGCCTCTCTTTTTCCCTCTGCTGGATTGAGTTAGTCTGCTTCTGGAGTGACACAATCACATGACTCACAAAGTGTGTCACACCAGTCTGGGCCCCGTTGCAAAGGAAATGATGATGGATTAGGAGGAAAAGTGTCTTTCTCGGACTGGTACAGGAAACACACACACACACACACACACACACACATGTGTACGTACTGTTGAGTAACAGTAAAGGAGAAATCTGTGGTTCTTTAAAAACTGATGTCTTGGTTTGACTGCAGAGCAACTTTAAACAAACCAAGACAGAAGTTTAAAATTAACATTCAAATACTTTAACCTTGAAATCTCCCCTTGCCAAGGCACCAGCTCCCTCTTTTTTTTTTTTTTTTCATCTGTTAAATGTTTGAGTGTTTGATAGTTTGAGGTCTATAGCAGAACCCGCTCGGGAATTAATGTCATTCATATGCCCTGCGGAAATTACTTTTGAAATGCATATAATCTAAAACATGCAAATGAGGCTGACTTTGTGCACTCTGTTTAATATGAATTATCATTTTGTGAATACCTATTATTACTGCGTACATTTCTCCAATTATATTGTTCTTTTTTTGTGTGTCACTTTTGCATAGGGACGCACACGTGCACACTAGGAGCACCAGGAACGAGCACGTGCACACGCCCGGCCACATGCGTGCAGGCGCACACACTCGTCCGCGCACACACAGAACTGTCTTTGTGATGGGTGTGTTTTAATGAGGAGTAATAAGGATGGTAATGATTCAGTCTCTCTTCCTTTATTCCTCTGCTGGAAACACAGCCCTTTGTTTACATAAAGTCAATAAGAATAGTTCATTTAAATAATAAAAAATTAAACCGTACGTAGCAGCGTTTTGCAGATTTGGCACAAATCTCCCACTAAACAAGTCCTTTAACTGCAAATAAAAATATAAAAGGCAGGAAATACAAGTGTTGCTCATCCAATTTTTATCACCAAACTGAAATATTGATGCATTTTAAAAGTGAACACTCCATGTATAGTTTGTCTCTTCCTTTTCTGTTCTGCTGAAAGAGCTCTGTTATTAATGTCCTTGTCCAAAAGCCAGACAATTTTTTTTTTTTGCTCTTTTCCCCTAAATTGAACCGAAGGCATCTCTTTTTCAAACGCATTACCCTATTAATTTATTTATACTACACCATAAATTATTCTATTAATATTAGCACGTTCCAAATTAGTATGAACTCTCTCTCTCAATGTTCCTTCTACTTCTATTAATTAGCAGGCTTGTCACTATAACAAAGATTTTTCTTTCTCTGATAAATTATAAAGGAGACATTTTTTAATACAATGAGAACTGCCTGAGAAATTATGAATATTTCAGTTGTGGCCTTTAAGACAAAAGTAAGGAGAAAAGAGCAAAAAGAGACCAAAAAAACTAACAATAATGTGAAAAATATTACAGGCTGTCATTGGCAGGGAGCACTGTTGATTTTTATTTTGCTTTTTTTTAAAAAAAAAAAGAAGTTCCTGTCTGTGCCTCATCCATACATAACGCTCAGGAATATCACTGTGTTTTAGCACTTTTGGATAGAATACGAGTTAATTACCTCGGAAACGGCGTGGACCAAGTTCAAAAGTACTAAAATTCAATTAATTTGACAACTGGACATGCTATCATTCTCTCTGCATGTCTCTTTTAAAGTCTGTCCTGTTTTTTTCTTTTTTTTTACTGTGGACGTTTTCAATTATATTTGCTTAAACTCGCTCTGATCCAATCTATTAATTAACTAGGAAATGCAAAGTGCCCGACTTGAAAGCCGATGTATAAAATTATATCATGTCCACTTTGATTTTTATTTATTTATTTTTCCAACGGCACTATTTTTAAAATCCATTGTAACCCGTTATTATTGTAAGCTGCTGTTGCACATTTTCAGGTAACATTAAATCAGCGCGTTTTATCTGTCCTGTTATGCAAATTTTGATCATAAATGAATTTTTTTCTCCGCGGAAGGCAACTATGGCACATTTACCTTCTTATAGAGTTCATAGACTTTTTCTAATTCCTCCTCAGTTTTGTCTTTTATTGAAATATAAATTGTCCGGTGTAATTAAATTAAAGAACTTGGTGATGCATTCAGTGGCAATAGAAGAAATATGTCAAATATCAACAGAAAGGAATTATGTTTTGTTTCACCTGCACACTTATGCGCGTGCAAATCTTCTATTCGATGTGAAAAAAAAACAAAAAAAAACTCCAGTTTGCAGATTTATGACTTCTAGCACTGTGGACTAAATAGATCACAACCCCCCGTTCCCCTTGCATCATTTGCTTGTCGCATCCATTGCTTGGATCTAAATCTTTTATTTTTTTATGATTGTGTCATCCGTCCATTTCCCCGGCGACCCTTTTTTCTTGTGTTTTCCCTCAAATTTTCCCTTCCTCTCCTTGGCTTTCTTTCCACCTCTCTGCCCCCACCCACCTTCACCGTGAAGGTCATTCTAATAAAGAGCTCTCATAGGACTGAGCTGCTAATTGCTCTGCGGCTCTCTAGCTGGTTTCAGATCCAAATAAAGGCACATTGCCTTTTTTCAATAACTCCTCTCCTTCCTGCCCTGCATTCTTTCTCACCTCTGTCCCTCCATGTTAAATGCAATCTGAGCAATATTCCTACGGACCGTCACATAGGCTCACCTCGGTCTCCACTGCCTCTCAGGACACTGAGGAAAGAGGAAGGTGAAAACAAGAGATTTTTAACTTTAGAGGGGCAGTTCAGATCATTTGAAAAAGCATTCTATGGAAAGATTATGCACAGTTAATATCTTACCTGTTGTAGATAGCGCCATGAATGACGTCAGTTTGGACAAAATCAAATTGAAAAGCTAACAGCTACTTTGACTGTGACCAAAATCGAAGTGCTGCCATCTTAACTTCAATCTAAAAAAATGCCATAGTCTTGGGTTATGTTGTCAATCCGTTCAGATTTGGCCTCTTTGTTTCCCAACTGAGGTCATTCAGAAAGCTATCTACAACAGATAAGATATTAATTGTTCATAACCTTTCCACAGAGCTTCACTTGAAAAGATCTGAACTTTTCCTTTAAGAATGTTCGACCCGTGATTTTAGGCCCAGATAAATGAGGTGCGCAAGAAATCTGCTCCTTCTACAAATATTTGTGTGTATCTTTGTATCAGTCGCCAGTAATTTTAACTGACAGCGCAGCAGTCTGCAGGCTGGTAAATCACTTACTGCACTCTAAAAGAAAGGGGGTCGGGGTGAAGGCAGGAGTGTGTGTTTGCCCCGGTCATACACACATACGCGGCGATCTCACCGGTGCGGAATGTGCTGCGTGTTTACCTATGGCTCCAGAACCCACCTGACCGAGGGAGGCTAATCTTTATGGGCTCTGTAAACAGGGACTTTGTCTTCAAAGGGCTGCACGCAGACCAGCAGGCTCACAATTCACACATGCAAGCACAAATACAGATAATGCTAAAGATGAGGCGATTGACAGACGGGGGCACATGTAGGGTAGGTTACTGTACATTAGAACAGAGAAAACAATAAATTCTCTTGTCATGAGCCCCACTTTTTTTTTTCTCCAACAAAACCACCAGTTTCTTCTTGCACAGTGGAGGTTAGACCTGAAGGCCAGAGCTGCTTACTTTTCATCTGGTTAAGATGATGCTCTTTAAAGCCAGCAAGGCAGCCAACCAGTTGTAGATATTGGCTCACATCTAACTATCTGTCTATGGGATAATTGAGCTCACCTGTTAGCTCTGGAGTAGGGCCAGGGCAGGCGCAGACATCGAGCATTAGCCCTTTTGCTGTTAGCCAACCTGTTAGCGATGGCTGGCAGCCAAAAAGCCTGGAGCGGTGCTCTTAGGGTCTAGTTTTAGCCTAAAGTCCACCTAACTGATCCAACGTCTGTTTCTCTGCTGCTAATGTGACTTCCTTACAGAAACAGATACCAAACTCAGCCGAGAAATGATGGGGTAACACTTCTTTGTTGTTGTTCTTTTTCTTTGTTTTCCTATTTCCTCATTTTCTTTTGTCAAGTTAATACACAAACGCCATAGACATATTTCCAGTTCCCTTTCTTCCTTTTCTTTTCGCATGAATGGTTCTTAAAGATATCTAAAACAAACAGACATACTCAAACGTTTGATAAACTTTTGTCTTTTTTTTTTATAATTTAATTTGGATCCCACTGTTTCTGATGCATGCATGTTTTACTAACAGATCCTTACGTTCAAATATGTCGACATTTACAATGATTGTGCAAGTCACTGTTCAAGCTGAAGAGAGTCTAAATCGAGCTGAAAAAGAGCAAAATGTATATTACACTGAATCACAGCATTACAACTATTTCACTTTGCCTTTGAAAATGCATGAAGTGTCTGAGAGTCATTCATTTAATTACATTTGGAATGTTTTGAGCAACTCCTCACGACATGTATTGGCAGACACAAGATATTCTCATTAGTTAAATAGTTCTAATTATCTGCTTGCATGGAAAAGTACAGTGAAAGGTTGTGAGAGAAGACTATATAAGAGCATCAGAAAAAAGTCAAAACCCAAGAAAGCTTTGTCTGTCTAGTAGTCTTTAGTGCATTTATATAAATATTAATAGTACAACTCAGTTTTATTTCTTGTTTTTTTTTTTCCTTTGCCCTTGCAATTCAAGACCTATCTTTTATGATTTATTTTATTTTTTGTAAACTTAAGACGAGATTAGATCACTTAGCTTGGGTTTTGTTCTGGGGTTTGGGTTTAAATCAGATTCCCTCAGGGCTAACGTCGGAGTTTATTTAGCAGAGGAATCTTCGCCAGATTGCAGAGCAGGAGTGTGAAAATTTGAGTGGGGAACTTGTGTTTTCTAAACGATGATCTGTCTTTGCATGTCAGTGTTCATGTCGCGGTCAAATCATAAATATAGAGCAGAGCTGCTGAGACTTTTCCTGAAGCTTTCAGGTGAGCAGCTCCCCTGACAGTAAATGGAGGATTTTGTGAACAAAATGACAGCAACCACACTTACCTTTTTTTAATATAAGTGATTGCCAGTTATAATCAAATAAAGCCCCTATCATATATGTCAGTTAACCAAATATTTTAGGAATTCACAAATCGACACAATGTCAACAGAGGCTCCTCAAAACTCTGCTTCCTGATTACAAAACAGGTCAGAGCTCCTGCTTCTCTGATACTCTGCCTCCAGAAGAGTGTTTCTCTTGTTCACAAATATTGATTGAACTATCAGGGATCATAGGAATAAACCTACGTGGATTCTATTTCAGGGTGAAGACTTTAATGTTTTCCAGGGTTGAACCTGCCACCATAACCAGAGGGAGAAAGTCAGCAAGCAGAGTGCAGCAGAGATAATTCAATAGTCAGATTAAAGTAGATGGATGATGGAGTGTAGATACTGGTACAGACATTTTTTCCTTGAACCCCTCCCTCCCTCCCCCCCTCTCCACTCACTCTCCCTCCCACCTCTTATTCCTTCAGTTCTTTGCCTAATAAGCAGCGTTCCTGTGAGCTGATGCAAGGCGGAGGAAACAGAACAGGCGTTCTGGGACTGCTGGAAATATTCCCACATGAGGCATAACATGATAAAGACTTATTATCTCACTAAGCTGCTGTAAACACAGTTGCACACATAAATACGCGCTGTACACAACTGGCCCCC
>NC_051433.1:16946588-16950173 GCF_001649575.2 Kryptolebias marmoratus
CGAACAACCACCACCTTTTTCACACACAAAACTGGTCTGGCTTGTACGCTTTTATTGACGAGCCAGTGGCCAGGAGGAATCTGACAGAGCCAATCCCTCGGACAAAGCCTGAGAGTCAGCCCGCGGTGAGGCCAGCTCGCCGGGCTTTAAGCTCGACTTTTCTGAACTCCAGGCACCCAGAGGAGTGCATGGGAAGGAACTGTTTTGATTATTATTAGTGCTAAAATTTTTGGGAACTTCTGAACAAGCAACATGTCTTAACAGGGCTCATCCTAATTCTCTTCTCCACTCATCAATCACGGCAGACACACACATAAACACAAGCAGCCGGCGTTTGCAGTCAGCTAATCCATTACAGTACAAAGGTAGATGTCAATCTCTTGGACACACACACCCGCACACACACACACACACACACACACATACACATATGCCAGAGTCATCAGAAAACATGTTGAGTCCCATTTCCCTTCTTCTCTTCACTATGCCAATTAAAAGGCAAAGAAGGCCTTTTATTTCCCTCTCCTCCAAACACATTCTTTATCTCTCTGATCTGCGCCCCTCCCTCGCTCAGTCCCCCTCGGGGTAGTGGGAATGTCTCTCCGCACACACTCTCAGGTCAGGGGTTCAGCTGAGAGAGGGTAAGGAGATTGGAAGTGCGAGAAAAAGACACGCAGAAAGAGTGACGGCGGGTTGAGGCAGGCCTCTGAACGGGTAGCTCCTCTTCACTGCCAAAAACACTTAAAGCTTTGTGTGTGTGTATATATGTGTGTGTGTGTGTGTGTATCATAACTCTAATCAGAGACTTCTGGGTAGATTTATGCCCCTGCCTTCTTCCCGACCTCCATTACACCAGCTTATATACACCCATTACAGGATATGACAGAGCACACACCCTTTAGACGAGCATACCGCCACTCTGGCTGTGTGTGAAACGAGGGCATTCGCTTTGCACACACCCCACTTTCCCATTAGGTCCCTGTCCACCTGTGAGCCCGAACTGCCTTTATCTCTCTTTGCCTTCACTGCTAATAAGGTCAATGAGAAAGAGTGAGAAGCAGATGGGTGTACAGTACATTACAGCTCAGGCTCGGTTTAGTTGGGGCCGGTGATTCATGCTTCATGAAATGTGTGATGATGTGAGGAGTTCCTACCGAAGTGCAAAGTCAGTGGACTGTGTGACGAGATGTGCTGATCACTCAACGCTGTGCATTGTTTCATAATATTACCTCAGGGAGTAGTTCAACCTATCGGGGGTCTGGACAAAGGAGGAAGTGGATGGGATGGGGGGATGAAAGTGAAGGAGGAAGAGGAAAAGGAGTAAGAATGGATGAGCTTTAAATGTCACAATAACGATCTCACGTTTCAAATCACAGGAGGGGAGAGTCCGTGAGGAGAAAAAAAACGTAGCAGTAAGATTTGAGGTTTTTAATCGGTGCTGCTTTTTTTTGGAGAAGCTTTGAACTAGTGAAATTTCTCTAGTTAGGGTAGCTGGACAAAAATTATTTTACGATCTTGCTGTAGCATTTCTTGAAGAAATGCATTTCGCCTACCGCCTTTCATGACTGACTTTACAACTCTGGGTTATAGCCTTTTTTGTCAAACCTTGTAAATGACATTATGCAGAATGTCATGAGATATTTCAAAATCTTAAGAGAAGTATGTCATAAGGATAAGTCTCAGCTACTACCACACCAAACCTCAATTCAACATCTGTAATATTGACTGACTTATAGCCGTTATCTGTTGGCTAAGGTTAATGAGGTGTGGCAGCTAGCTTGACCTAGACTGACTCCAAAAGTCAACCTAGTACTTTCTATGAGTTTCATCAACACCCATCCAGTGGTTCATAAGATATTTTGCTAACAGACAGACAGTGTTGATTCTAACACTTACTGTTAAGTTTTAAGCAAAGATATTGTGCAATGTGTTGCACTTGGAGTATTTGTTGTGAATGATTCTCAGCTACTATCGTACCAAATTTTAGCTCAGTAGCTGTAAAATTGAATGAGTCTTTTATTTTTGTAAAAGTCGGTCTTAAATTAGGGTGTTTCCAAAAGTAAGGTGACTCGACTGATTAGTTTCTGAGAATTTAAAATCCGCCCACTGGTTCTATATATATTTTGCTAACACAACAGACACACAGACTTAGACAAAAACATAATTGCCCTTTTGCCTGTGGCAATGGGTAATAATTAGGTTAAAGCTCATTATTTTCATGGTTCAGAGGTGTCCTTTTACCGCCCTGCTTGACTAAAACAATGTATGATTAAAGGTTGTTCTGACGCTGTTTCAAAACAGTGACAGTGACTTAAATCAGCAGAAAACTTACTTTTAGATATCTTAAAACTGCAATAATACAACCCAACTATTTGCTTTGTAGGACACCATTTCAGTGAGAAATTCAATTTTTTAGGAGAACAGACTGTTTAACAAGCGCATCCAGCAGCCCGTCTGCCTGCACAAGCTTGTATCCAACACACACAGGTCCCTGTCCGTCTGCAAGCATCTGGTAGCATTCCATTAACAAAGCCACCAGCGATCTCTCACACTCTCACCCGCTGTCAGTCTCAGAGAAAAGAAATTATGCACACACACAGGCATACAGGTTCACCTGCTCTTGCCTCAGAGGGGAAAAAAAAAAAGTTAGATTCTCTCATGAAATGGCTTTTATTGTTTCCCCAGAAGGCATGGCTTGTACGCGTCTGAAAAACACACACAGCCGCACACAGACAGAAGGCTGAGTAGAATGCCTCGATGGCGTTTTGTGTATCAGCGGCGGGTTGCTGAAATAAAAGCAGCAGAAGTTTCCCCCTTTTAAAAGTATGCACTTGTGCGCATTAATTTCTAAAACTGGATGAGGCAGAAAGACGAGATTGAGCCCGTCATTAGGAGTTCACAGTCTGCTTGCTTGTGTGAAGGTTTGTTTTGTTTTGTGTTATCTGCCTTGTGTGTGCAACGCGCACGTACGTCGTCTCCTCTCTCCCACGCCTCGGCTCCTAACGATGGCAAATGCTCCTGTGTGTTTGCGAGGCGGTGTTTCGCAAAAAAACAACAACACATCCAGGAACTGCTCGTTTTGTCAGGTTTTTGTGGAAGGAACACGCTCTAATTAGGGAGGCCCTCTGAAGGTGCATCAAACAGATCTGTCTCAAAGACCAAACTGCTCCTGGCTCACACACAGTGCATACATGCCATATCTGATTATTGGGGAAATGTGCGTGTTATTTAACCGTATAGCAGAGTATTAACAGCCTTGTCAGTTTAGATTTGGTGCCTGTCTGATCCTAATCCACGTGTGTGATCCTAAGTACAAAAAAGTTTCTGCTATATCTATATCTATATCTATATATATATATATATATAGGTGTTGCTTTGTGTACTCATGACCTAAAGCTTTTTTTTTTTTTTTTTTTTAACAAAGTGCACACAAACACATGCTTCATCCTCTGCCTCTCACTGTATTTGTTTTAGTTGCGTTTGTTTACTCAGATAAAAGCAGCCATTTTGCTCAGGCTGCCCAGGTGACTTTTGTTCACTCTTCTCTGTGCTTCTCTCTCTCTCCACCCCCCCACCCCCCGTCCC
>NC_051433.1:16950202-16997872 GCF_001649575.2 Kryptolebias marmoratus
ACCATCCACCCCCTCCCACCACCCTCTCAGGTGCCAGTGATGATGGTGGAATCGGCTTCTGAGACCATTCGAACGACGCCGTCCAACCAAAACGGAGTCAGCAGCCTAAGCAGCCAATCTGATGGAGGGGGAGGTAGAGAGGGTGGGTCCAACGGAGACGCCAATGGAGAGATCAGCCCGGTCGACTTACTGCACCTGCAACAGCAACAGGTGTGTACGTGTGTGTGTGTGTGGTCGGTCTGTAGGTGTGTGTACTTGTTGAATGAGTATGCTTTGGGGCCTTTGTGTACTTCTATGGCATGCATGCATGTGGCTTTATGTTTACAGGTAAACCTGTTTTGCAATAGCATTTAATGACCTGACAACTCATTCAGTAAAATGGGTAGAACAGCATGTTCTCAGCAGGCTGTTATATAACCTACAAATTGTAGTTTGGCCAAACTCAGGTGACTCTCAGTCTTGATTGTGTAAGTGATGAAAAGCTCTGACAGGTTGGCTCATCAGTGCTTTAATTAGCCATTGTTCTAACTGTACTACCTAATTCCGTCTGGACACCTTTACAATTCACACGTAGCTAAATTATTGCATAAAAACAGGAAGGAATGCATTCCTAGATGAAAAAAACTAGTTTGGTTTGACCCCTGAATACCCTAAAGATGACTCAGATGCTCAAGGGGTGTTAATGTTTGTGGAATATATGTGGGAGTCAAGTTTGTCTGTTTTTTTTAAGCCTAAAAAAGTGTTTGTGTATGTTTGACACATCGGCTTGTACTGCTGTTGGTTATCTTATTCATCTCCTGTGCGTCAGCTTTACTCCAGACTCACACAAACACTCACAGTGGGCCATAGTGTCAAATGGAATTTCAACACAGTTTCCCAAAAAAAAAAAACAAAAAAAAAAAACCCATCTTGGACTCAATCCTTTGCTGTCTTTCCAGTTTCCCTCAACACACACATAACTCTCTGCTGATTTGATTTTAGAAGCACCTGGGTCTTCACACTAACACGCAACACTTCATTTTTTCTCTTTTCATCAAGAACTTTAATAAGATTAGTCGTCCAGAATCTAACAACAACGTCTGTTGAGTCTGTTTGCTGACGGAAACCTGCTTGAGAAACAGCATCAAATCAAAGTCTGTTTTTGTCTCATTTATTTGAACATGATCATGGATAACACATCGGCAGACCCTTCACCTTTTTTGCGTGTCTGCCCGCCCACAGAGGGTCAGTGTGTGTTCTGCGCTCTTCGACACTAACAGAGTCTCTGGTTAAGGAAATCCAGGGGGAAGAAAATCAGGGTCTTCCTCCCTGCTGCTAAAATTATTCCCCCTAATTATAATGATGGAGCTTTAGGTGAATGAAGAACACTCAAAGCCCTTCACTGCTGTCCCACCCTGCCTCCTCCTCCTCCCCCTGACTGCATCCTCACCCTGCTTCCTCAGCAACTTTCAGGACACACACATATGCACTCTTGCACACATATTAACATTAAACTTGCAGCTTGCACAAAGTGGGTCTTTATTCTTCTGGACGCGTCTGTGTTTTTGCACCTGTGTGTGTGTGCGCGCGCACACCTGGTATTTCCTCTTTTGAGCAAGTTACCAACCACAAACATAGCTCTCTCTCGCTTTCCATCTTTTTCTCTTCCTCTCACTCACTCTTCTTGTTTTTCCTTCTATCCATAATTGACCATGAAACACAAACACAACCTTTCCTCCAGATCCCAACACGCGTAAAAACTGTTACATCCACCAATACAGAATGTGGCTTAAAATACACATGGCTGTTTTGTTCTCCATTCTTTGTTGTTGTTTCCCTTTAATTTTAAATCTTAAGTTTCCAGTCCTTCAGACATAAGGAACAGGACTTTTGCTGTTTAGTTTTAGTGTAATTATTGAATTAAAATACAGAGTTTACATATTTTGTTTAACATTAGTATCATATACATTCAGCTTTTCTTTAAAATTAAGCCTAAAAATATAAAAAAAACTATATTATAATATGAAAATTAGCACAAAAGGATGTTCTTTTTTCACATACATATCAGTTTTTTTTACACTCCTAGTAAGCTTAAAAATGTTTTTATTACAACAGATTTTAACATTTATTATTCAGTTCCCTATTTTCCAGAATATGATGAAACAGTAAAAAAAAGAAGGAAATTGTGACATTTTGTTAAATACTGTTGTGATATGTTCTCCTCGGTTTCAGCTTCACTCAGGTGGCCAAGAAGCACAGCAGATGGTTTCTACTCAGACTTTGCATAATCTCACACATCTAGAAAAATAATAAATAAAAATACAGCCTTTCTGCCAGTTATAAAAAACATCAAACCTTGAAAAGAAGAAGTTCAAAGGGAAACAGTCCAGATTTAGCTCAGTAGATTTTGTTTTGCCTCTCTGTGAGAGATGGAGGTTCTTGTAAGGCGGAGCTCGAGCAGTTCTTTACCCTTTCCTGTAGTTCAGCAGACTTTACTGAGGAGACATAAACTCTTACAGCTCGTGGCTTAAAGTACGACTGTGATGAATTTATTTTAAACACACAATGTTAGCATTCACTATCAATTGATTTCCTGTTTAAAAAAATAGCAAGTGCTAAACTTTCATTTTTACAAATGTTTTACAGAAAGATTGTAAAGGCTGTAACAGACAGACAGACAAACACACACAGATTCAGGCAGTTGCACTATTACTCACCTTTCATGGCGGTGGGCAATAATTAACTTTCTCAGCACTTGTTAGGAATTTGTTGACAACAAAGTCAGAACAAACCAAAGAAATATGGCTCAGTTGTTGTTATTTCTTCAATAAGGATCATGTTAAACGTAAACGTCTGCATCATTGTTTCTCAAAATTTCTGTCTTAAACCTGCACACCGTGAGAGCGGCTGAGAAGCGCAAACCTAGCAGAAAATATTTATTTTCTAAAAGATTGGTGTTAGTGGGGACAGGGCCTCAGTTTTTTGCTTTTCAACCCTAACTGCTTCAAACTCTCATCCTAAATGATTTTGCTGGAGTCGAGCTGGTAGGCCATAAAGGTTTTTTTTTTTAACTGAAGTCACCACCTCAGTGTCTTGGCTATATCTCCTCTTCCTCCTCCTCCTCTTCCTCCTCCTCCTCCTGCTCATATTCCTTTCTCCTCCACGCTTGAGTCCCTCACCTGAAGGTGCAGTGCAGCCCACTGTTTGTGCTTAAACACCATGCCGATGCGCAGCGGAGCAGAAAAGACTCACAGACACTCCAGCACACAACTGATACGCAGGAACTCCTGACAGCGCGGTGTTGTCAGAACACAGAGCTGTCTTTTCCTCTGGGCCCTTGGGAACCCGAGAGGAACCACAGCTATCTTCAGCCATCAAACCCATGAAACTGGCCCCTCTGTGTCCTCTAACTCTTCCCCATAGATAGATAGATAGATAGATAGATAGATAGATAGATAGATAGATAGATAGATAGATAGATAGATAGATAGATAGATAGATAGATAGATAGATAGATGTGAGCGAGTGAGTGAGCGAGCTGCAAAAATGAGCAATTCGAGAAGCGGGACTGATATGGGACAACAAGTCAGAGGAAATGAAGGTAAAAGGACAGGCAAAGAGGCAGCGTGGTGGGGATGAGGTGGGGAGGGGGCATCTGTGGGCTGGAAAGAAGAAACAGAGGGATGAGGGAGGGGTGTAAAGCTGAGACGTGTCAGAAAAGGGCGCCTGGGCCTCCCTGTGGAATGTGGCCTGTCTGCCTCCCCAGAAAGAACAGGAGACCAGGGAAAGAGGGAAGACAGAAGAGAAGGGAAGAGAGTGAAGAGGGGGTGAAGACCAGATTTGCCCCATCATCGAGGGAGGGAGAGAGTTTGGTGTGTGTGTGGGGGTGGGGGGGGGAGAACAATGAGCGGAGAGTGTAGAGGAAGATGAAGAAGCTGGAAAAGTGAGAGTGCAGCGGAGAGCGTATGGCACTTTGTTGAGGTGCCGGGTGTGGACGTGAAATGATGCATAGCAGAGGAGAAATGTAAGCAGGATAAATCCTAACAGACCTCAAAGTGTGTGTGTGTGTGTGTGTTTATTCGGCTGGGTGGAGGGAGCTTTGACGAGAACCAGGTGTCTTCAATTCATGTGTTTAAGTTTCTCATACCTTTTTTTTTCCTTTGCAGATGTAAGGCCACACTTCCCTCTTTCCTCACCTATTCCTGTCTCCTCCTTTTTTCCCACCATCAACTAATTGCCTTTTATGATACAGCAGCTACAGTAGTAGTAACTGGTGATGAGGAAAAAGTGTGTGTGTGTGTATGGGCGGGTGGAAGGTAAGGGGATAAAGCAGAAAGTAACAGAAAAGAGATGGCAGCAGAAAGGTGCCATTTCCTCTTGGGAGGGCCACTCATCAGTCGACAAAACCAGCCAAAGAGGATCTTTTTCCCTCCCCTCCTTTCGCTCTATCTTTTCCTGTCTCTTGCACTTTTCCGTGCAAATAGAAAGTGAGAGGCAGACTGCTGCCGTGGTATCCCTTCCCCGGGGGTTTAAAGGGAACATTGGTGGAGAAAAAGGCAGTTTTAGAAATTGGTTTGGAGCTTCGATCCCCACTCCCATTTGTCATGTTCTAGTTTTTTCTTTTTTCCTCAGTGGTTCCCTCGTCTCGCTCTCATGTGTCCACTCACATATCAGCAATCTTTGCCCCCCTCCCCTGTCCCCCTCCCACCCTCTCTCTCATACTCTCTCACACACACACACACACACACACACACACACACACACACACTGTGGCAGTTACACACATTCACAGAGCTGATGTGGGTTAATGAAGGGTGTAATTAAGGAGCCACAGTGATGACTGGAGATCAGGAGGAACCGATACAGATCTCAGATATACACAAACACTGATGAAAGATATGCTGGTTTGTGTGTGTGTGTGTGCATTTATTGCAAGGGCTTCGCGGACAGATGTATGGGACTGGTGTGTGTGGGTGTGTATGTTAACGGACTCTCAGGGATGCTGGATGATTCAGATAACGTATGGCTTCCTGTTAGATTGGCTAGACTCAGTAATTGGTGCATGTGTGGATGGAGGTGGGGAGGTTTGAAGGCGATTTTTTTTCAAGCTTTGTTAAAATATGGGAGGTAAAATTTGGTGACTGGGACAGTTATGTCTTCTTTGACCTCCAGCTCTGCACTGAGTTCATTTCCAGGTCACAAGAGCAAAGGTGAGGGGGTGTTTTAAGAACCAAAAGGAGGTTTCTCTGGTCACTTAGAAATTCAAGTTATCAAATTCTGCTTGCATTGAGCACATCTGAAGGACACGTTTTGTCTCATGTCTACCTGTGTCCATGTCTGTACGTCTGCCTGCATGTGTGTGTCCATCCGTCCGTCCCTCTGCAGTGTGCGCCGAACAGTAGATTAGACCCGATTCTCCTCTCTGAGTCCTGTCACCTCCTAAAAGCCTTCCCTCTGTCTGGACCAGGCCTTCGTCTTTATGTGTGAGGTCAGCAAAGTGCGCGGGTCAGCAGAGGTCATGCTGAGACAGAGGGAGGGGGATGCGGGGTTGCCGAGCGTCACAGAACACCCACTGCTGTTGCCGCAGCGATACAAAGAGACCTATAGAACATCAACTTCCTCTACGAGTCTTCAAATCACTAGCAGCTCCTCTGACTTTTAATTTCTGTTTTGCTTTCTTTCACAAGCTCTCAATATATCACTCAACTTGTTTCATGGTAGTTATTGTATTAAGTATTTGCATATTTACTCATTTTCTATCTCAGTTACTTTTGATTTTTCTGGCACTTTAGATGTTTAAATCTGCTCACACTGTGCAGTGCTTTCAAGAAAAAAAAAATCCTCATAATGACTTTCACATGACTCCCTCTCCCCACATTTCTCATTCAGGGATTTTTTTTTCACACGTTGAGACCTAATTCTGTGATGTTGAGATATTGTATTTCTGAGCACCCATAAAACATTTTTACTGCTTTTTCCAGCCAGACCATTGAATGGTGGAGAATCCAATGACAGAGAGTCAACGAGCTAAATTTTTTTTTGTTCGCGCCACCAGTGTCCTTTCAGATAACTTTGATTTTTTTTTTGTTTCTCTACTCTATAACCTTCATATCCTCTGAGTACAAATGAAGGCCAACAATAATTTGATACATTGCTGGAATTGTAGCTGATTTCACATCATAGTTCTCATCTTGGCTTGAGTAAAAACCTACTTAACACTTAGGGTTTTTTGGTTTATTTAGTGCGCTGCAGAAAATGGAGCCACTGGTCTCATGGTTAAAGAGCTCACAGACAGAAGACACGGTCCAACAGGCCAGATCAGCCAGCATGGACACAGTCACGGTTGGACGGCCTCCCGCCAGTCGGGAGGCTCAGACACAAGAGTGGACAGATACCAGCTGAAGAAGAAATGACTGTGTGTGCACCTGTGTGTGTGTGTTTGTTCTACCTCTGTTGTGGAGACTGAGTTGCATACCTGAACACCTAAAGGACTTGGGTTTTCTTTGGTTACTATGGGAGTGTTTGGAAGTGATGATGTCAGGTAAATAACACATACAGTAAGACAAGCTCATGTGTGAGCCAAGACAAACACTCCTAATGAAGAGTTTTTTTGTACTAAGGGATTGGAAAGTATAACTGTTGACTTTGAGTTTTCAGGATAGTTATCACTGTAGTGGCTGATGAGGTCTGAGCGGTCATTAAGCAAAGCTGACACGGTTCCTACACAGTCTTAAAAAGGATGGAATTTTGTCTTGGCTTTTTCCAGGTATGGATAAGTATGAGTTACATTTTCTGGAAGAAAAAAATCCACATTTTTAGAAAATGCTCAAGCAAGCAGAATACTTTTCACATTTGGTGTATAGAAAAGATGGACTCAGTCATCATATTGTTCACTTTTGCTTTATTTCCTACAGCAAGCCTTGAGTTTAAGGTTTGAATTATCAGTCCCTTGGTTTTTTTAGCCAAAGTTGCATGTGTGTTCATGTATTTTAACAAGTTTTATAAGAGGCTGTGCCAAAACTGGTTGCCCTCTAATGACCATGTTTCCAGTTCAGTCCACAGCCCCTTTGTATGTTGATGTATTATTTGATAAGACGTCAATCCTTAAGTTTCTTCCAATGGTATCACTTTGTAGTGTATATGGCTACATAACAGCAAATTAATAATCATATTTTACACATATATATGTAATGTTTCTGTCACAAGGTAGCCCAGTCCTAAAACATACAAAGGTTATTCTTTTACTATAAATGGGAACATAGTTTTGCCAAACAAGCATCATTTTGTATTGAAGAAGACTTGAACTCTGGTATTAAAACCATAAACTAATTAGGAAAACTGAAATGTTTTTATGTCTTGTTCTCTGCTGTCCATTTCTTATGCACAATCTGTGTTGTTTTGGTGAAGAATATAAGATCCCACCACTGGGCAAACATTTCCAGTAAATGTTGATATGTTTCAGCATAAAATGGCTAAAAAATGTATATACACATGAGAAAATGTTAGCCTGGAAAGTCTAGAAAAGTCTGGAATTTTGACATAAAAAATGTGTAGGAATCCTGTGCTGAGTGATCTCCTTGCTCTTACTGGTCAGTAACTGCAAATGTGTGTGTGTTTGTGTGTGTGACAGTGCCTAACAATACTGGTCTCTACCTAGCACTTCCTCAATCAAAACCCAGTAGCCACACATCATTGTTTTTTTTACATGTGCTCAGATAAAATGTTTCAAAGTTTGTTTGTTTTTGAATAGAAGTACGAGAAAGAATTAGTTTGCAGTTTCCAAATACACCCATACAGGCGCGCCGTGCGATGTCTTTCCCTCCCAGTCCTATTGTCTTCTTGAATCTTTAAGCTCCAACTCCTTCATTCCTCCACTCCATGCTCACAGAAAGAGATGGACACAGTGAGGGTAACAAGAGAAAGACCAAAGACAAAATGTGCAATGCTTGTGAGGCTGCAAGGCAAAGCAGTTACCCTGGAAACAGTTGAGAGTCCAGGATGCACACAATGAACACGCACAGATACACACCAAACATACAAAAGCTGCAGAGGCCTAAAGTGTTGCTAATTAGCTAGTCTGCTCTGGCTCTTTGTGCGAGCCATTTTAAAGGAGAGATTAGAGTCAACAGGGAGGAGGAGAGGAATGTAGCTCTTCTTTTTTTCTTGTTTGCCGCCTTCTACTTCAGCTGCAGGAAGAGAGAATGGCTGTCTTTTATTTTTGCTTGATGGACAAAGTGCATTTGTCTGTCTTATTAAGATTTCTAACACAAATAAGACGATGCTCTATATATGGTTAAAATTAAAAGCAGTAGCTCAGAGTTTTTGATGTGAGATTCTGTGGAAAGATGATGAACAAACACTATCTTACCTGTTGTAAATAGCTCTTTCAGCAAATTCAGTTTGAAAAATAATTTTGATCAAACTGATACAACTCCAGGAGTAGTAGAGTAGTTCATACAGAACCTATTTTATAAATGATAACACTGGTGTCAATTTTTACATTACCTAGTTATTCTGGTAAAAAATATTATATTATATATCTGTTATATTATATTATATAATATTCCCTCCAAAGTGTCTGCTGGTTTGGCTGTTTGCTTTAGGAAATAACCACAGAATTTTATAAATATGTAATGCAAAACTGAGAGTTTTTTTTCTTAAGTTTTATAAAACAGCATTTGCAATAAAAAAAAAAGGGTAGAAAAGTTTTGAAAAGTTTTTACAAGGCGACAGCAATCCACTTTTGGTCTTGGTCGTGCTCAGACTAGGTGTTAGCTCACCAGTCTGGTTGGAATTAAGCTTTTTCTCCAAACTGCAGTTGTACATCTACAACAGGTAAGACATTAACTGTTCATAATGTTTACCACAGGACTCCACTTGAAATTTAAGCTAACTTCAAATCATAATGATACCTTTCATGGTTTTATGAAAAAAACATCAGACAAATGGCTGCCAGGTTTAGTTGCTGTAATTAATAATGTTGATAGAAAGTTTAACTACTTACCACACAATTTGTTTAACATTGTGGTTACTAGTATTTTATTTCTGACTTCCTGAGAAATGTGTATTTAATGAAATGGGTAATTAATTTAGGCAGAAGTGCTGACTAAGACTTGTCAGAGCACTCTTACTGTCTGGCAGCCATCACTGTGACAAACCTCCTTAATTTCCATTCATGAAAGAGATAATATTTCATCTGGAAGACACCCACATCAACAAAACTGAAACTTTGTTTATTACAGTTTTAAAAGGTTAGAGAAAATAGCTGTAAAGATTTTTAATAATCTGAACAGAAGTCCCTTTTTTACATCTGAATGAGCAAACTTTCTTACTACATGTCACGCTGCAGCACACACTTCCCTATTTCTTCTGTTTTTTTGTGCTTACTCCAACCCTGCTTCTCATTTGGGGAAGTTAAAGGTTGTGTGCTTTTTTAGAAGTTTAACTTCTTGTACAGGGACCGGGCTTTGTTGTGCCTGCCCATTTCCGGTGTTTGTGCATGTGCTTGTGTGTGTGTGCGCGCGCGTGTGTGTCTGTGTGCGGTAAGACTGGGTGTGAGGGTGTGTCTATCTCCATCCCCACAGCCACAACCAGGTGTAGAAACTCTCTGAACCAAGAAACATGAAAGAGTTTTATTTCCATTGAAGCGGGCGGGCAGGCATGCTCACACTATTAGAGTGTGTGTTTTTTCTGTTTAACCGATAGGTATCTGAGTCTCCATTTTTTTTCTTTGTGTGTTTGTGTGTGCACGTGCACGCTGCAGACAGTCTCTGTTTGTGTGGTGTTTTCCTTCTGTCTTTGAGCCAGGTTGTGGCTGTGTCTTGCATGTGTTATTAGTTGGATTTTTTTTTCTCCTTTCTTTTTTAGAGGGTTATTAATAATAAGAGTTAAACAGTTTCCATATGTGAGGCCTGGTTGCCAGGCTAGTGCTATCCTCATCACAGACTGGCCTCACGTATGGTCTCTCCTCCCACAAGTCGTGCTGAATATGACAGAATAGGTTCAACTCTATAGATCACCCAGCTAAGACCTTCCACCTAAGAGGCCTTGTCTTCTCGAGCTACTTAACTGTCCTACTTTATCGGAGATGATGCTAACTATTACAAGGCACACTGTCTGTCTGTGGGTGTATGTGTATGAGTGTGTGTGTGTTTTCCTCTATGGGTTGGGTCTGTCTGGAGCGAGACCTTCCTCTCTTGCCAAACGAGCTGTGTTGAAAACCGCAGGGAAACTGCATATGTGGATATAACGTATGACGTGTATTTGTGTGTGATTCACGAGTGTGTGTATTTGTGTGTGTGTGTGTAAGGAAACTGCTGTAGAGCTATTTGCCATCAATTAGCTGCCTGGACTGAGATGAGGCCTACAGTAGAGAGGGAGCTTTTTTTTAAAATATTCTCCATAAGGGATTTCCTCTCTCTTTCTGTCCCAGCTCACCTCATTATTATCTTTAATTGTCGATTTCTTAATGCCCTCTCCCTTTGCTTGTCAGAAAAATAAGCTGCAAACATCTCCTTAGGAGGCTGTGGACTTTTTTTTTCCATGCGAGAATCCAAGATGTGCGTGTATGATGATGAATTGTGTCATGATATAAAGCAGTCCAGCGTATTCAGTCAGTTCCTTTTTACGACCACGCGTATAACCCCTGTGAATCAATCAAAACATCAGATGAGTGTTGGGACGCGGTGGATGGGGAGAGGTTTTCAAGTTCTAACAAACAGTTTTAAACTGAAGAGAACCATCTGGAAAATGGCATGGTCCCTGGAGTTTAAAACAGGTCCCTTTAGTGGAAAAAAATATGAATAAAAAAATATCTATAATCAGCCAGGGTTTTCAAACATTACAGCATATTTTGAAGTTCTTTTGGAGTTTGTGAGTTTTTATGGCATTGGCTCATGAATGCGGTCTTTCCTCTCTTTAATGGTCAGCCTGGGCCCAAAGAAGCTTGCTTCAGCCGTTTTAAAACCTCAGCTCTCAAACGGTGACTTTATATTGCGGAAACATTACATTAAATAGCTGAAAGGGATTGCCGCTGGCTGATGGTTTCCAAGGTGTCCCAGATTGTTCCCGCCTGGCAGAGTCCTATAGACAGACTGAGGCATTTAATGCTTCTCAGACTTGTTTTTCTTTTGATCAGCGATTAGTTTGAAATCCATTTAATACAAAGCGAAAACAGTTGACAGAAAGACCTGATTGCTCCTTAAAAGAAAAGATGTTCATGAGTTAGACGACAGGGCTGGAGCTGTGGCAGAGCACAGTTCATCTGTAACCCACCGTGAAATTGGCAGGCTTTAGAAAGTATTTGGTTTAAGCTGCCCCCTCCCTCTACATATACGTCCACCCCTTGGAAACTCTTGATCTTTCCTAAATGTTTAGACCATTTTTTAAAAACTTTCTTACATTGTTGAATGAACCATAAACATATTATTTCATGACTGACCTAATGGCTTACACTGCAAAAACATTGTTAGCGCTTTGTTTTTTTTTTCAGTTACTTTAAGACCACAATCACTTCTTCTTCCTGTAGCTCACTGCTATCTGCTCAGCAGACTTTCCTCTTTGTGTTGCTATGAAGCAACTTGCAGTTCCGCCCCCCCAAAAAAATTCTGCTAATTTCTAACTGAATTTAAAGGAATAGTTCAAATCTTCTGAAGTAGGGTTATGTGGAATGCTTATGGACAATTAAAATCTTACCTGGTATAGACAGCTCGTTTGGAAAAATAGAGCATAATTATGACTGAGCTAACTGCTAGTCCAAGCCAAGACCAAGTGGATTGCTGCCATCTTAAAACAATTTCAGTTATAAAAATGTTACAGAAGTTCTTGCAAACAGCATTTTATAACTCTGTATACTACTTTTAGTTTTGCATTACACGGTTATTCAGAAAAATTATAATAATCCTGCTGCACGTTCCCCAGACTGCACCAGAAGAGCTACAGCTAGCTGCCGTTTAGTTGCGCTTAAAAACTGAAGATGTCTACTAAAATAACAGCAGACAAGCTCAGACTAGCTGTTAGATCCTCAATGTGGTCAGATTTAAACAATTTTTCTAAGCTGAAGTTTTTTAAAGGGCTGAGATATTTAGGTAAAATACTAATTCTTCACAACCATTCACTGATACCCTCTTTAAAAGATCTGATCTATGCTTATTAGTTCTTGTGGAAGTTATGAAGCCAAGTAAGTAGCTGTGGCAGTTTTTTGTTAGGATGACATTTTTTTGCAGCCTGTCTAGATGATACAGCAGCACTGTTTAAAACTCCAGGACAAAATTATCCATTTAGCTTACTATGTCTCTTCAAAACACAATAGGTCAGGTCAGTTTATTACAATAATCCATTATCATTTTACACTCAAAAGCACTGTATACCAGTTTATCCATAGCTAGTTAGCTACCTCTGTAGCTGCCTTTGACTGACAGGCAATGGAAGGCGAGGATCGCCTCATAAGGCCAACAGCTGCATTCACCAGTTTTGGCTTCCATTAGTAAGCCCGTCCAATCTATTTTTGGACTCTGTCGAATTTGTATTTGCTGTCAGAATTTACTGTGACGAATGAGGGTATGGGCTACAGCTTTCTAGAGACGAGAGAAAAACAGACCACTCTGGAAAACAGAGAAACTTTCTGTGAGTTATTCATTTTATGGAGAGGTGGAGATAAAGCAAGGGGTGATAGAAATGAAGACCATTAAAGAAGCAGTGATCCGAGAAAACTTGTGTGCACGCAACCAAGCCACAACTTGTGCCCCAGAGTCCTAACTATTACCACCTCAGTAATCTCACTTTGTGTAGTGTGAGTGTTAGTATGAATACTTCTGAAGTCAAGTGAGCTGGCACTACTGTAAACTGTGTATCATCATCCTTTTAGCAAATTAAAATGCTTTGTAAATGGCATTGCATCTTACTCTTGTTTCATCTTCTCTCTGATCATGATTCCCTCTGAGCACCCAGAGAAAAAGAAGCAATCAAAGATAAGAAAGACTTAGAGTTGGGAAAACCTGTAGAGCCGCGGAGAATGAAACACAAGGAGAAAATAAATTAAAGTAGCTGAGGGTTTTATGGAGTTCGGAGGTGGGGTTTTTTTCTGGTGCCGGAGTGAGGAGAGGCAGCGCAAACGGATACGCAGGGATCACTCGGATCACCCGTGAGGATGACAACAACGCCAAAGCTTTAGCCCAGCTTTCAGCTTCAGTGACAACACTTCAAGGAAGGAGCTATAGAGAGACGGATGTGTTGGGAAAATAAAGGAGATCCACTGCTTCTTTCTGAACCCGGTTTCTCCCACTGATCCAAAATCAAAAAGCATGCAGACCTGTAGAGAAGCAGCTGGGTGTGACAGGCTCTTTTCCTGCATCTTCGCCCTGAGTCTGCTTAGCCGTCCCTTTCTCCTGTTGAAGGGAGCAAAGAGAGGAAGGGAGGAGAGATGCAGCCTTCCTGGTTGTTGAGCTTGTGAAGCAGCCAGGGGATATTTGTGTGTGTGTGTGTATTTTGAAAAGATTTGTGTCCTCAGACTCTCCCGAAACATCTAGTCTAGTCAAGTTTTGCTTTTTGGTAGACAGATGAAACAAAGTTTCTCTCTTATCCTCACTAACGCTCCTTTTTTCATTCTTCTCAAGCTAAAAGTGGAGAAATATGATACCACCTGCCTCCCCCCATCTCCCCTCCTTTGCCTTTTCTAACTTCCTCCCCTCCTTTTGCTCCTTCTCCCTCAAGGACAGCCCACTGTCTGCCCCGGGGGCTGTTTATCTATGGGGGGAATCGAGGAGGAGAGGGTAGGAGGTGGAGGGGGGGAGGACGGGTTTGTTTCGTTTTGGCCGTCAACAATGGACCTCAGTCAGTGCTGACGGATTACTCCAACATATGGTACCCACCTGTCTCTTTCTCTCTCCCTCTGTTTCTTCCCCCTTCCTCCTTCTCCTCCTCCTCCTCAGTCTCTTGTGCTATGCTTCACTGTTTAGATCTCTTTGCTTATTCCTTCTCTCTCTCTCTCTTTCTCTGTCCCCCCAAACACATTGCCCAGATTAGAGGCCAGATTCATCACATATACGTACAGACCTGTTTGCTTAAGCAACCTGAGCCAAGCGTGAGCGCGCGCGCAAACACACACACACACACAGGAATTAAAACTAATAGGGCCTTGTTACCCATTTTGTTCCTATTTGAGATTCAACTTCTACTCAAAAATCATGCCAGGCGGAGCAGAATCCTTTTTGGATGTGTTCTTGGTGCGACACATTGACACCTGAGGTGCTAGATCATTGTTCAGGTTTGGTAAATTCAAATTCCTTCCATTTTGTTTTAATAGGGTTTCTAACTGGCCCGTCAGCCTACTCTCCCTGCAAAGAAGCCCAGTTGTCAGACATTTTTTTTAATCATGTTAAAGAGAGAAAGTAGCCATTACTGTGTGTGTGTTTTTGTGTGTGTGTGTGCATGTATGTGCATGTCTGACCCTGCTGAATTAAAAAATGCACTGTTATTAAAGGCTGTGTCAGAGGTGATGATTTACAGAGGGCTGCGATGACAAGTCAGAAGAACTCACACACACCAAACTGACACACACACACACAGATACACTCGCACACTCACACTGTGCTCACAGGCCTCCAAGCTGAGCGGTGACCTCCTCACCCCTCCTTCCCCTTCCTCCTCCTCCTTCCCTCCCTCTCTCGCTCTAATAAAACCTGTCTGACACCACTGTTGTGTGCATACGTGTGTGTGTGTGCGCACCGCGGCAGCACAAAGACTCTGTTGTTGGGCCTCCCTCTTAGGCCTCCCTCATATTTTCTTTAAAGGTGCAGTGCGCCCCCAAGAATGCCACAGGGGGGACGGGGAGTCGGGGCGGGGAGGGAGTCTTGGAGGAGCTGGTGTAAGTGTGTGTGGGTGGGTGGATTGAGGGGTGGGTGGAGGTCCCATAGAAAAAAAAGAAAAAAGCCAATGAGTGAGTATGAAGAGTAGAAATGAAAGAGAAGGGTCAAAGAAGAGAAGTGCTTCTTGACAAAGTAGACATGAGTGGATTTCTTTGCTGGTGGTTTATTGTGTGTGTGTGTGTGTGTGTGTGTGTGTGTGTGTGTGTGTGTGTGTGTGCATGCACAAAACCTTTGGTTCTTTTTCTCATATTGCAACAAATTAAGAATACAAGGTTTACCTCAGTCATTTGTAAAATCAGACGTAGAATCGAGTGGAATAAATTCCAATTTGAATTAGTTTCTATATTTGAAGCAAAGAGTTAACTACATACAGTTACTTAATTTATGAGGAATGATACACAACATGTCCTATGATTAGAAAATGCATGGTCATATGTTTACATTAAGGTTTATTCCAAACTTATATGATGAACGTTTCCAATTGAAAAATCTAAAACTAAAATTTTAGAGTTGTTCCCTCTGGCTCTTGTATTTAAATGCCTTACTTTAAATTAGTAAGAAACAACTTTATAACCAAGTAAATTATAAAAAACGTTTCATTCTTTGGCTAAATCCCATTTACCCCTACCCATACACCTACACTTACATTTTTACCATTAATTTGAAGTTGCAAAAAGAAACAATTAAATTATTCCATGTAAAAATTGGACACTTCTTCAAAAAGTTGATGTGCCATCAGTTGGCACATATACCTTTACGAAAATGTAAATATGCCCATTTATGGCATGCAAAACTAAAAATCCCAACAGCAACATTTTTTGTGCTTGTCAGGGAAGAACAGCAATAATATCAAGCATAATAAACCAGATTACTCTGAATTAGAATTAGAGATTTTTTAACAAAAACAAAAAATTACAATATTTTGGTCATTTTTCTTATGCTTGTTAAGGTTAGTGATACCAAATGTGATACATCAGAATACATCAAGCAACACATTACAGTGTTGTTTTTTTATCCTAAAAAACATTTTATTGAAGAAAATACTTGAGTTTTTTTTGCAAGCACAGCTTGTACCTCTGCATTTTAAAATATGCCCTAAAAACTTGTAAGTGCTAGAAAGGGAAGTGGAAGAGATGTTTGTAAAACACAGTAAAACTTTTGTTAAGATGAATGTTGCAACAAGAGTTCATTTATATCAATGATTACTTTTAAGGCCACAGAATGACGTTATGATCATATTCTGCTATAGTTTTATTTCAGGCAAGAGTTTCTTAAGAGTTTTGTAAAACCATGATGTTTATTTCCCAGGATGTTTATTAACAGTGGTCGAAGAGTTATTCTTTACGAGAGTAAAGTTCACCAATTTGCTTCTTAGCCGTGCCATATTTATGCGACCCAGTTTTTGAATCTACAATAGACTTCTTTGAAACAAATACAAAAATGAACATGTTCTCTTTCTTTTTTTCCTTTTCTTTTTCACATATTTTGTCTTTCAAATACACACACACGCACATCTACTGACACAGGCTGAGGAGAGGAGACAGGCATCACCTCTGCTTGGTCGTAGCGTTTATGAAAGCCATAAATGGTTCTTTAATATAGTGGTAATCAGGGTGGTAATTTGGGTGGAATTGTCCCTTATTGTTGCCAGACATGCCTACTCAACTCCTGCCAACATACACTTATGCTCTCACACACAGATGAACCCACACACACTCGGTCTTGGGCAGACAGGGTGTTCAAGGAGTAATTCACACCACATGCCAACAAACTGGGCGGTTGTGTTTGTCTGTGTGTATGTGTATGTTTGTGCCTGATTTAATGCTGAGGTCAAACTGGTAAAAAGAGGGAGGAGGGGGGTTCCCAAGATTTTCGTGTTAAAATTGGTGTGTGCATAGATACGTTCATGTGTGTGTTTTAATTAAGCTCTCAGCGAAAGTAGCAAGTGTGCTCGATACAGCTGGTTTTCATCACTCCGACTGCACACAGAACCTCTCTCTTTCTGTCTCAGTCTAAAATGTCCTTTCTGTTCTTTTCATTTAAACCTTTAAACACTACCTAACATGCCCAGTCTTCTAATCTGACAAATTTGCTGAACAATAAGCAGTGTTTAATAAGAGTGTGCCACTCTGTTTTATAGTGTCCTGGAGTTGTGAAATGACAAACTCTTACAGATTTCTTTTGGTTGAGTAAGAGCTTCCATGATAAAGAATAGCCCTCATTCTGGCCGTTAATTTGTACACACATGCTCGCACACACACCCACACACACAGACACACACAGGGACTTTCATAAATCAATATTTACTAAGGAACCTTTCCCTTTTGAGTCAGAGGAAGCAAATGTGCATCCTGCTGTCTCCCCTCTGTAACCCTCTCTGTCATGAGGTTGTGCTTGTATTTTGTATGTGTGTGTGTGTGTGTGTGTGTGTGTGTGTGATTTTACCGTAAGTGCAAAGCGACTCTTTTGTGTTGGGAGAAGGGTGTTTTCATATTTAGTTTTTGGGGCCATCTTAAACATTCCAACAAAATGCCTGCCACTTGTGAATTGACTTGCCCTGATTATAAAACTGAACACAATAACAAGCAAGACGACAAATTAAAAAACACGTATCAGGACAAAAACACAGAGAGAAGGAAGGTAGCAGGAAAGACAAAGATACGTTTGGAAAGCGGGAGCAATGGCTTAAGTTGCAGTGTTGGAGGGATGAACTGGCAACATCGAAGGGCAGAGTGAAAGAATGGAAACGGAGCTGGTGTGCGATGGTGTCACTGGTTTGGATGGACAGCACTGGAGGGCAGACTGGGGAGAAATGGGGAGGTGGGGGACGAGAAGGCGTGTGATGGTTAGTCGCAGCTCCTCGGGTCTCATCAGAGCAAACGGTTTCTACATCACTGTGACAACACACAAACATGAAGGCAGGCTGACATACTTCTGCCTCAGAGAATGTGGAAAACCCACTTTGCACCCTCCTCTGCGAAGAGAGGAGGAGGAGGAGGAGGAAAGAGAGCTAAGGAGTGAGAGGGGATGCAAAAGAACAGAAAGAAGAATTTGGAATCAAAGAGGGTTTTGAATGAGGCAAATTTAGACACACATCGAGTTAGACAGAGGCGCGCTCTCATGAATGTTTGACTATATAACGAGAGCGGCCAGTGTGAAACGAAAGAATTAACTGTACGTGTGGGTACAAAGCCGAACTTTCTTCTTTCATTTTAATTAATAAGGTGCAACTTTAAAAGGGTACTTTTAGGAGTTGTAAGAAAATGTTTTGCAAAATGACTGTGAGCGCACGATGAACGTCTGATTACCCCCTTTTTTCTCCCCGTCTTTGGTAGGCACTCCAGGCAGCCAGACAGTTCCTCCTCCAGCAGGCCTCTGGACTCAACTCCCCTGGAAGCAACGAGGTCAAACAGAGCCCTGTGCAGGTCAGAGCACACACACACACATGCACTCACAGGACTTATAACCCAACTGTTGCTTTGTCCAGATCTGTGTATTATTAAGCCACCGCCTGTTGCAGTGTTGTTATTCAACCAAACTGCCACGTCAGCTGCTCTGATTGATTTACTTTTTTTTTTCCATTTCTCACTCTCTGTCTGCATGTATCTCTACCTCTCTCCCAAAGTGAGCATATGCTTGTGTGTGTGTGTGTGTGTGCATGTGTGCGTGTGTGTGCGTGTGTTAGTTTGGGAGTGAATGAGGTCTTTGTAGTTTCTGGGTAGTGAGCTGTTTTCAGAGCCGAATAACACAGTGAGCAGAGAGAGTGGGGTTAGCTGGAGTGCAGGATCCTTACTGAAAGACACTTGAGCAGGCTGCCCCCCCCAACACACACACACACACACACATGACACAGGCATTACAGTGTATGTTATCACACGAGAAAACAAATGACTGTTCTTTAAATTGATACAGTAGGTTGACCACATGCAGAAAGGTTCTTTTCCAATTTAATTTTTATTTTGATGTACTTTATTTACTTGGATGAAAACCAATGTGTCAGAAAGTAAAGATAACAGTTTGAAAACAACCATATCTGTAAGTCTTTCGGTGCAGTCAGACTTTATATTCAGATACAATTCTGCTTGGTGAACAGTTCACACCAGGAATCTAAATTCTTCTCAAAAAGAGCAGTTGTGTCCTTGTGAGCGAGCATTTTCCACATAAACGGAACAAAATGCAGGCCAAACATGCATTTGGTTGACCTGCTTCATTCCTGCTTTTCTTACACGAAAAGAGTATAACATCCCCCTCCTTTTTTTTTCAAACACACATACAAGTGCTGCTCTGCCTCTCCTCTGTGCTCTCCATCTCTGTCTTGTTTATCTTATTTGTTGCAGCCTGACCTGCAGAGCGTCTCAGTACTCTACGGGGCAGCGATGCGACATCTCTGTTGTCTGAGGTGTCAGCTCGCATGGCCCCCACGCTTCCTACCAACATAAACACACAAACACGGTTGGATTTGTGTGGATGTGTGTGGGTGTGTGTGGGTGTTTGTGCTTGGTTGCAAAGACAGGCACAGACATCAAAGCCCAAAGTGGAAGTGGTTGTTTTTTTGTACCAACAGCACTTAGAAAAAGTTGTTTATCAGACTTGACCATCTAAACCTGGTTACTGAGAGCAGACATCTTTTAGTCATCGTAATTTCCTGCTTAATTGTAATCATTTTAATTGCAGCATCATTGGCAGACAAGAACTGAAGAGCTGAGTGAGTGCAGCAGACATTTAATGTGGTCATTTCGACAGGTGACAGTAAGCCACTGCACAGCACGGCGGCTCACATCGGGATCAAAATGGCCGCCCTCAGGTTGCTTCCTGCTGAGTTGCTCTCACACATGCAAATGAGCCTCAGCCAATAATGAGATCTTTAGGAGCTCGATAATTAGATTTTCCTCTTCTCTCTGAGGGAGAACGGAGACAGACAGGGCAAGCGGGGAAGACTTCTCTTTCGTGTCTTGACTTCTCTGGAGAAACCTCTGTCTGCGCTGACATGCCTCCCCACTCACCCCTCCAGCCCTCCCAAATCATATTTCTTTTCTTTCTTCATAATAGAGGGGAGGAGCTGAGCGTAAAGGAAAAATAAAACTCGGAGATTGTATCAGCTTTTTGATTGGCTGCTCGGAGATGGTGTCTGTGTTTGGCTGGCTGCGTGAGATGGTATCAGTGTAGTTCGTGAGCGTGCACGTCCACGTGTGTTACACTGTCATGTGTCACGAAAATACTCAACAAAGGCTCGAGCCTTTAGACGCGTAAGCCAAAATAAAATATTGTGTACCATGGAACTGGTACTAAATTTGCTGATCAGACAAAAATATTTTTTAATTGGTCGTTTTAAGTTGTTGCAATTGGCTCTAAAAGCAAAGGCAGGATTTTGAATGTAGAAAAAATATGTTTCAAATTGTTAGTAGACTAAACAATTTCTCCACAACTGAGAATGGAAAAGAGAAGTCAAAAAAGTTGTTAGCAGTATATTACGTGAACTTTATTACTAATGTTATCTCTGTTATATTTTTAATCCTTGGATTGTAAATGGATGCACTCAGAGATGTCTTCACTCTGTAGATTTTGTATAAGTTCACACTTTAGGTTTGTGTTTGTCAGTGGTGTTAGACTTAATTAGTCCCCTAATTATTTGTGGCACGAGTGCTACTGAGAGAATGGGTGGGCACATAGCTGGCAGACAGAGTCGAGGTTTACGGATTACCCAGCATGATACATAGCATGCCTCCATGGCCCACCACACCTTCTTTACAATGGACACAATTGGCACTCGCTCGTACACACACACTACGGAGGGCACAAGCTGACACATATGCACCACTTGGCAGATGCATGCTTGGCTCACTTCACACACTGGCAGTTGGCACACACACACAGAGAGATTACGGCCCGTGCTTGGCCGCGGCCCATACGTATGTAATTGAAAAAGCGAGGTGTCCTGTTTTCATGTATTATTGAGGAGCTCGTTTAATTAGGGAAACAATTAAAAGGCTCATTAGAGTTATGTTAATTAGCCGGGGCTCCCTGCTCTCTGGAGAGGGCTTACACCGACAAGGTGGGATGGATGGAGGAAGAGAAGAAGCCACGGAGTAGAGGCAAGAGGAGGAAGCTCAGTTATGTCATTCTTTAAAAACTCAGATTCTATAAATCTAATTTTGCTGTAACTTGCAGAGAAGTATTATACATTTTAAAAAATGATTTTGGCATTATTAAGTACTTTAAAACCAAAGAAAAGTACCTGGAAGGGTGAGTGTTTAACTCTCTAAAGTCTGTAGGACTAAAGTAGTTCCTTCTCTTTTTCCTTTTTGTTTCAGTTTAAAGTGTTTTTCCCAAAGCTCTCCTTTTGTCCACTCAATGAAAGTGCTTAGCTGGCACTTTCTCTGATTTGATGTGGAGGAAATTGTGGCTGTGTGTGTGTGTGTGTATGTTAGGGGCGTAGTATGGGATTCTGTCAGTATGTGAGGGGTGTATGAGAGGAGCCTGAGCACCCAGCGAATTGGGTTCGGCTCTGGGCGGAGGGCTGGACGGACAGACGAAGAGGATGGAGAGGAAAGGTTTGGGTCTGGTCATTCGAGTGTGAAAGTCTTATTTTGTGATTTGAAACATGAGTGAAATCTGTAATGAAATATGGTCAATAACGGCCTCTCACACTTCCCAATGAAGGGCCCCGACTGTGCGTGTATGTGTGCGTGTGTGTGCGCTTCTGGAAACGTGTTGTCATTTTTATTCTGAAGCACTGGGGCGTTAGATGGAGGGAGGTGGAGGAGGAGGAGGTGGGAGGAGGTGGATTATCCACTTGAACTTGCTGGCCTTTCACTGTCCTCTCTAAAGTTTTTTTTTTTTTTTCAGTTTTCCCTTTTATCTGTCTCCTGTCAGAAAGAACTGTTTTATGCTTCCATATATGTTCTGTTTGTAGATGAGGAGAAGTCGCCGCTTCGATTGCAACAATCGTTCTCCTTCCCTGGTTTTTTTGTTAGGAAACTTTTAGCGGACACCTTTTCACATAAATACAGTAAAAAAATGATTCAAATTCATAAAAACTACCTTACTTTTGCTGCATGTGTCTGCCAGGTGTGAGTATGATGGTAATTAGCATTGCAGTGGCAGAACACCTCTTCAAGGAGGTAATTAGAATTATACTGAAAATAATTAAATGTATTAGATCATGAGAAAAACTTTTTTTTTTTCTTAATCCAATACATTTTGTAGGCCAACAGTCATAAAAAAAGCAAAAACTAGCTTTTGGCTCCTTTGAATAAGAAAAAATTAAATAAGTCTCCTTATGAATATGATCAAATCAGAGTTTTTTTAATTGCCATCTGCAAAATATAATTTATATTATAATAGTTAAAAAAAGAAGCAATACTAATATTAGTTTGTTAAGGGGGCCATAATGGAGTTCAGTAAAAACCTGATCTGTTTTATTAAAAGCTGTGCAGCCTCCTGAGCAAATGTGCCACAAGAATGTTTAAAAAACTGACTTTGGTTTAATTTTTACTCATAATGAAACCCTGAATTCTTAAATGTTAAAAAAAAAATCAGAATATTGAATATAATCAAAAAAGAAGTGTAAAACAAATCAATGAATAGCAGAAAAATGACATGTTTTTAGTTGCAGATCACACACACAGACATTGTTCATAAGAACAGGCAGAAACATTACTCAGCAAAAAAAAAGAAAAACAGAAAAAGTTGGAAGACTGAAGCTGTAGGATGCCCATATCATCCCCAACCCCACCTGGCTTCGCTCATCAGTTTCCCCGAGAGAAATGTGGCCCCTGGCCCTGCTTCAGATTAGCTGAAGAAGGGGTACTCACCACACACAATGAGGCCCTTTTACTTTCAGAGGGGGCCTGGCCCTGAGCTCCAAACAACACTCTCAGCACAGTGGGCACTCCTTCTATTTCTCGTTTTCACTTAAATGCTTTTCTCGTCTGCCCCNTTGCTCTCACCCGCCCCACTTCATTCTTTTCTTTCATTTCTTGGCATGATCAGCCCAGACAGGCTGTTTACCTGCAGGGACTGAAAGATGGAAAGAGCGATAGTGATGATAGCTGGTGAATAAACAAATCCTGAACCAACGAGGTTCATTTACACGTCAACAAGCTGCACATTGACGGTTCAAAGCAACCCACCGAATAATCCGCCCTGCAAAAAAAAAAAAAAAAGAGCACAAACATCTGGACAGGTTTTTTGTTTTCTCTCTTATGATGTGATGTGTCAAATCTTACCACTGCCCGATCAAAACAGACTGAAGAGCTGCAATAAATCTGATACCTTTCATTTTGAAGTTGTCTCTGAAACAATCATGCAGTAACCCAAATGATCCGAGAACAGGGGCCAGTCGTAATGCACCTTCAGGTGTGTGTGTGTGTGTGTGTGTCAGTGTGTATTAGACAGGGAGGTAGATGGGGAGTCAGTCAGTTCCAGGGTGAGGTGGTAATGCTCAGCGACAAGGATAAACAGCGCTGAGGTTTGCTCCTACCCAGGCGGGGGGGTCAGGAGGAGAGGGAGGTCTGTGTCAGCCTCTCTCTCTTCCTCCTGCTCTCTTGTCATTTTTTCAATTATTCCTCGTTTCCGTTTGTCCCTGTAGACCCAGAGGCAGAGCCTGCATCATTTAAACTGAGAGCCTGTTTAGAGGTCGATCACAGTTTTCCTTTATCTCTGCCATCGCATGTGCGTATGTACGCACAAACACACAACGGCTGCACATGTTGGAGTATCTTTGGACATCGGGTAAACAACAGAAAAAGTAAATTTAGCACTGTTCTCCTTTCAAAACTGTTTGGTTTTATGAATAATGCAACCTCTAGTGGTCACAGAGAAAGGTGCACTTTAAGACTTTATAATAAAATAACAGTTCAAGCATGATACAAAAAATAAATAAATAAACAAGCAGAATTTTAGCCCTAACCATTATTCTGTTTGTATTGGTCAAAATAAACCAGAAACTGATCTGAGGCCTGTGCTGTTAAGCAAGATTAGTTGCTTTGAAACGTAAAAGCAATTCAGATCTTATGAAGTAGATGAAATGGTTTTGAATAGTTAATATCTTACCTGTTGCAAATAGCTCTTCAATGGCCTCAATTTTGATTAAATAGAGTTTTATTCTAACTAGACTGATGAGCTAATGCCATCCCAAGCAGGCCCAAAACCAAAGTAGTTTGATGTCATCTTAAAACTATTACTGTTTAAAAAACAAACCGTTTTTGGATGTATGTCTCAGACCTGCAGACCAAAGGTTGAAAGAGCTCCAAGTAATTTTATCTTGTCTCTTCCTTCTTTAAGCGAACTTTGTGCTTGGTTGAAGAAAACACTTGAGAATGATGACTGCTTCATGTTGGACACACATATCTGTTTGTCTGAGGAAGTGGCAAATGTCTTATTTGGTTAATTAGCTCTGATATTTGGGATACCCCCTGACGCTCATAGCTGCAACATGTTAAAGGACGCCTTAAACTCTTCTGTATAGAATGACTTCTTGAAATTTATGTGCATATTAGGCTCAATGACATGTTGAAGGTACACGCTTGTTGTTTTATACATATATTTGTATATATATAAAAACTTTTACATGGCTTTTGTGATTGTCTAGTGTCCCCATACCCCAGAGAGGTGTGTGTTGTATCTTTAATCAAAATTAAAGTGAAAGGCACACAGTTTGTTTCCTGGTTGGAGAAGATGCATGCACTTTGGTCTGTTCGCCCATAGCTGCTGGCTGGTTTAATATCAAATAGAAACGCGTCCTCTCTTCCTGAGGTTCCATCTGAAATGGAAAGTAATGAAAGGCTTTCCTCCCTGTTTAAAAAGAAAAGTCATCAAGGGAGAAGAGGAGAGGAGAGGAGGGATGGAGCCTCATTGAAATGCACGTTACATTCCCCATTTTTTTTCCTCTCTTTTCTCTCCTCTGGGACCTCATGCCTTCCTCCTCCTTCTCCTTCCCATCTTTCAGGGCGCTCCCCCAGCTCCCTCTCTTCCTTTGTTAATCAGTTAAACTCCCCTTTTCAAACAACCCCTCTAATTACTCCTCCGCTCTCTGTAAACGACAGGGCTGTCTCCCAATTCTCCTCTCCTCCTTCCATCCCCACCTCCCCCAGCTCCCTCCATCCATAGCAGGGGTTGACCTCTGTCAGCCTCCGACCCTTCAGAAGTGTGTGTCTGCCCGGGCGTGTGCGCATCGTGAAGCAACTTGTGACTTATTCTTGCATGTTAATGATACGACTGATGTCTTATGTTTTTTAATCTTGCTATTATTAGTGTCTGGAATTAATACAGCAAGAGGCTGTGTGACTCTTCGCCCACATTCAGCGTGTAAATGCATTTATGTTAACGCTCACACTTCCATTGCTGCAGGCTCTAGGCCACATGCTCATCGTCTAAAAACCTACTTAAATAGTTTATTTCTATTTCTGTATGACACCTTTAAAAACTTTATCTTCTAATCATTATTTTACATTTCTTCCCCCTTCCTCGCTTTGTCCTCGCCTTTCTTCCACTATCCGGATAGCATCCCTCCTTCAGCCTTCTCCCTGCTTGCACCTTCACCCCCTCCCCCTCCCCCCCTGCAGCTTCACCTCCCTCCCACTAATCTACCACGCATCTCTCTCTTTTAAATTAACATGCAACATGAAAAAAATTGGTCGACAGCAAGGGGGAGAAAAAAAAAAATTAAATGCATTTAATAAATGGCTGACTTCAAATCACCCGGCTTTTCAGACTCTCCCTATTCACAGTCCAATGAAAGGGGAGAAATCATTCACCAGGAGAGACAAAGCCGAATGAAAATATAATTCTGCATTGTGAGGCGCTTTTGTCCTAGCCCGTCAAATCGCTAATGGCGAGGCTTTTGTTTTGTGGTGGGGGGCTCTGAGGCTGGCGGTGTCGTATGGCGGTGGCAACGCATGCCCCATAATCACCACGCTTTGTGATATTAGATTATAGGGGCAATTAATGGCGTCAAACCTTAACTACTCAACATTCAGCCTGCCACGCATGCACACACGCACGCTCATACAGTACAGTATGTCTGCACACAGGAACGCACACGTGGTGCAGGCATCAGATCGTAAGCCAAGACACAGAAAGGTGCTATAACTCCAGTAATTATTACGCCCGTGACTCGAAAATGTCATTGGCGGTGTGTATAAAATAGAATGTACGAGTAGTCAGGGAGGAAGAATGGGATGCACAAGAGCAATTAATTACAGCTTTTCATTTGGCAGCTTAGACTGACAAGGCCCAGTGGCGGGGGCAAGCTGGCATGACGCCAAGCGGCACCCATCACCACCCCCGTCCTACTCGCACAGATCTGCCTCCCCCTCATCTCCGCTCGCCTGTTCCTTTGCCACAACGCCACCTGTCCCCTCAGTCACCCCAATCTTGACTCAAATTTCTCCCCTCAAACGCAAACTCTTGCACTGCTTCACGTTCATTTATGCATCCCATAAAACTCCTCTTCCTCCTTACCTCACCCCCACCTGTGCCCTTCCCTGTCATAGTTTTCCCTCATTGCATCATCATTATCTGTAAAAAAAAAAAAAAGACAGAGGACAGGTTGTAAAGACGTTGTTAAAGCCGATTGCGTTTAGTCAAACTGGCTCTTTACAGATTTGATTTACCAGTGTCGTCCTCCTCTATCCCCTCAGGTGGTGAGTATATGCTGTTTATTTCATTGTGAAGTAGTTATCTTACATCAGGACATGATGGCTCTTTGTGGGAAATGGGCTGAACGTTATTGATACAAAGGCCGTGAAAGAGGAAGCAGTCATCCCTCGAATAGATTAAAAAAACGCAAGCTTTCAAAATCAATCTCAACCCTCATCACAAGTATTTCCTTTCTGTCTTGTTATCCCTCTTATTAACTAGTTTTCATCTGCTGTTGCTCCAACAGTCAACAAATGTAAAAGTGCTTTGTCAGCGGGATTTTTTCCGTGGTTTCTCTTTATTTGCGTATGCATTTGTGCTCTCAGTTTCATATTTATGTGGTAAGTTTGTCGTCAGAGTTGCACTGTTTGTAGTCAGATTAGCATCTTTGCACATTTCAGTGTACAATGCTCAGACACCCGGCGTGGTTGCAAAAAAAAAAAAAAAGACACATCTGCAGAAATCACAACTTTTTCCTATCTCTTTTTGTTTTGTGAGCTGCCTGCAGCTTTATCTGATGAGATATTTATCTCATCAGATACCCACTTTGTTGTTCCTTTCCTCTTACCCAGGCCCTGACTTTTTATGGAGAGAGAGAATCAGAGCCGGTCGTAATCATGTGTTTATAAAAGCAGATAAGATTTTGTATTTTATTGGTCGATTACATATCTGTCCTTTTATCTTGGATGGCTGCCACAGGAATTGATTGTTTTTGAACAGTGCCAGCTTTGTGCAGGGTAGTGTCAACAATATGAGCCTGTGTCGGAGCGTCTGTTTATCTTTATCTGATGTCGCCAGCTTTTCTTCTTAGTGACTGACAAGAAAGAATAAGAGACAACGCACCTCTTTAACTAACCTGTTCATACCAGCATCTTTTAAAACACCCTTTCGCTGCAGATTGTTTGTTTTAAGTTGAGCATTTAGTTGCAGGTACAGTCATGCTTAAGACTTTCTGTGCTGACTGAGCCTTTCTACACAAAGCCTCGTCTGCTGACTGACTGAGTTGTCCTGGTTTGACATGCTGGTATTGTTGGTGTATATGGAGTTTAAAATGTGTGTGTCTTCCTGATTTTGTCTCCAGGTACCAGTGTCCATGGCCATGATGAGTCCACAGATGATCACTCCACAGCAGATGCAGCAGATCCTGTCCCCCCCTCAACTCCAGGCGCTGCTGCAGCAACAACAGGCTCTTATGCTACAACAGGTAAAACACACACAGTCTTTTTACACCGCTCATGGTCAAAATGTGGCCTGAGGGCCCAAAAAGGCCATTAGACTATCTTTAATCTGACGGTCAACATCCTCAAATAGATTCAACACAACATAAATCCATAAAAAGTAACTTTTTATTGATGGCTCTTGAGGGAAATAAAAACATCTTTGCTGCATTTTTACCTTTCGTAACAAAAATATTGTTTATGTTTGACCTAAAATAGAGGTCAGCTTTTTATTTATTTATTTATTTTGAGAAGCAGGTTTACTAATTGTACTGACCGAACTTAGAATGAAATTAAAAATAAAAACAACTAAATGTGGGAAGTGGCTATGTTTTTAAAAGCCTTGTTTTAGTATGTTTGGTATGCCAAGAAATTATGCTATTGTTGATTTTTGACTAAACATGCCAACTATGTTAGAAACCAGTTATCATTTAAGAAAAAAGAGAAGAAAACTCCTCACAGTGTCTTCAATGTACTTGCCTAGATAACTTTTTTTCTACAAAGCAAACAACAGAGCAAGCTTTTATTTGACAGTATATATATATTTTAAAGATTTTTAGTATCTTGGTTGATTTTCCTGAACAAACCTAAAAAAAACCCTGTTTTAGACCTGTCTCTGGTTGGCATTTTTGAATATTTGGCTGTTTTGGTCACATTGGGCATGACTGTGTCTTTGAAGATAAGCAATATGTTCATATTATCACTCAAAGGCAACATGCATGTCCGTTTGGTGAGCTCCTCTTTAGGATTGTTGTTCGGACATGTGCCTAGAGGTATTTGCACATCTGCACTCAAAAAGATGCATTTCGGCATCAAAAGATGATTCACGGTGAGCTAGGGGTGTGTGTGTGTGTGTGTGTGTGTTGATGCAGAAGAGTAACCATGTTGACACAATCTCTAGTAGATTTTGTCAAACACTTAGCTACACCAACTCATCCAATCCTACCGACACAAAGCAAAGCACACATGTAGAGGGTGTGAATATGTCTGTTAACATTGTGGAGGCTGAGGAGTAATTGCACAGTAGAGGTTGTCTAGAAAACACCACATACACACCAGAGCACATAGTAGATTTAATAAGAAGTGGTAGCTTTAGGCGAGTATAAATTGCAGTGGGAAGATCTGACAACATGTATCATAATGGAAATGTGAAATGTGCCTGGTTTTCTGGAAACAGACATGCAGATGGCTTAGAACCTCCTTAACAACTTTTTTTTTCTGTAACGAGGAGAAAAAAAAAATGAACGGAGAGCGGTTGATAATGCACTCTCACTCACTGCACTGCTAATAAAAACCACTGAGGTTAACATTGCTCTCCCACTTAATTAACCACAGTATGGACCACGCACTTAGTGTATATCTGCAAATCAGGCACTTTTACACACACACACATATACACACATTGGACAATCAACTAACACATCACTCACTGAAGCATTAAATTTCATATCCCCATGGCAATAGCGCTCTGTGTAAGACTGTGTAAGTAAGTTTTACAGCCCATTGCTACAAAGCAGTTGTGTGTTTGTCCAGGGACACAGATTTGTGGATCTACATGTGTGTTTGTGTGTTAACCTTTAAGTTTCTTCTAACCTTTCCTTATTCTATGGCTGCTTTGCCTTTCTTTCTTGCCGTATTCACTAAAGTCAAGGTCATGGTAATAGGCTGGAGAGGTGAGTGCCTCACTTTCACATACACTTAATGTACAGAGCCACTGAATCAAATCATTAAAAGACCCTAATTATCACTTAATTATTCCTTCAACTCACCACTCTCTCCAGCCAAGTGTGTGTGTGTGTCTGCGTGCGTCCCCGTGTATGTGTGTGCACGCTTGCATATGCATTTGTCTGTGTGATTAGGAGGCGATCAGGGCTAGTGACGCAGAAAAGAGAGATTAACTCTGCCTAAGAAGTGATAAAAGAGAAGAAAGACAGATGGAAAATAAAGAAAGAGCAGCAAGGAGAAATGAGTCCGGCTTTTAAAATAAATTAAGGACAAGGAGGAGTGTCATACGGAAAAGGCTTTAAATTGTACAAAAAAAAGGATTTTTTGGCTGAGTTAAGGTTGAAACTGGATAATGTGAAACAGCTTTACAATGCACAGGGTGTGTGGTGAGGATGAGCAGCCGTGTGTAGTCTGCTCGCCGTAGGGTCAGACGAGTGAGAGACCGAAGCAACTGCTGCGCTGTGAAGTCATTCTCCGCTGAGAAGCCTCTTTGAACATTTGATGCACCATGAAACAAAGACAAACTGCAGACAGACATATGTACAAGCTGTTCTCGAGAGAATAACCCCCTCTCTGCACACACACACACACACACACACACACACACACACACACACACACACACAGAGCAACAAACACTGTGGTCAGTGAGAGTTTTCATCTCTGCCTTATTCTCCTCACAGCAAGATTGTAATCTTAATGGAGCTTCCTTGGTAAATTAATGATTACTAACTCAAACAAACAGACAAGCTGTGGCCAGTCAGAGGACACTGTGTGTGTGTTTGTGTAAATTAATGGGAAACATTTGTGAGTGTGTGTTTTTGTTTCCATTAGCAACACAATGTTTAATCCAGTAATGTTAGGTTATTGCACTGAAGTGTTTCAAGCTTTTCAAAAAAAAGAAAAGAAAAGAAAGAGAAAATCAGGAGGAAAGTTCATGTTTTTTAAGATGGGTTCGGTGGAAAAAATACATAATGATAATGACTTATCATGAATCAACAATGAACAATTAATATCTTACCTGTTGCAGATCAACCTCACTTTTGAGAATAGAGATTAATTCAGACAAGCTAACACCTAATCTGAGTAGGGCCAAAATCAAAGAGAATTTTTAGCATCTTATCTTATCTTAACAACAGCTCCTATCTCAAAAAAGTTATAGTGGTTCATGAGCTCTATTTTATGCCATCGGTTTCACGTTACACTGTTTTTCTGATGAAAATCTTATATTCCTGCTGAAAGGGCTGATACTCCTATTTCTTCTTGCAAATAACCATAAAACAGAACCATACAAATAGATTTTAACGTGAGGTCCAAAAACAGCAAACATAAGCCTGCCTAATACGTAGGGGCAGCTGGTTCTACTGGGAATGTGAAACTGACATCAGTGTAAAGATTTATAAAACGGTGTTTGCCTGAACTGCTTTGAAATCTTTGAGACTGGCGCTGATTAAAGACAGCAGCAATCCACTTTGGTTTTGGCCCCGCTCAGACTAGCTGCTAGCTTTTCAGTCCTATCCTAATTAAACTCAGTTTTTCCAAACGAAGCTCCTTCAAACAGCTATCAGGTATAAAATATATATATATATTTTATAACCTTTCAATAAACCAAAACCCCACTTCAAACAATCTGGATCTGCTTTAACTAATATAAAAAACACTTCACTGTCACTTCGTCAGCTCATAGCTTATGATGAATGACGCACAGTTAGAAAAATAACCATACGTAATCTAGATCCACTTTTCTTATCTGTACATATCAAAACAGTGTGATTAAGATTTACTGTCTCAAACTTTTGGCAGTAAGCGTAGGAACACTCACACATCGCTAGCAGGTGTTTTATGACAGCAGTCTGCTGATGACAGTAAATTCTGTCTAAACACCTACATGTCCATTTTTCTTGTCTTTAGGTTCAGAACAGTTGTTTTCGGTTGTGCAGTATTTTATAATATGCTCACCTGCAGGTGCGTTTCTGGTCCGTTGCTTGTGCGTCTGCCTCTATTGTGACACAATAAATTCCTGCAACACAGAGCTTGAACTGTGTGAATAATCCTGGAGGGCTTAGCCTTGACATACACAATTACTTTGCCACACAGCTTGACACACTGTAACAGCTGCACAATGCACCTCAGCGGTCTGTGCGAGGCCTGCGTTTGCTTGGTGCGCGTGGTTTGTCAGTGCAGCACACAGCGCCACGACAATAAGCTGCGAGCAGAGGACTCGAAACCAGCTGAATTGCTTACCTTACATTATCTGACTACAGTGGGTCAATTTTGTGATGGAAAGCTGTTGTATTTGCAGAGGCTGATAGAAATTGTGTTGTGACTCACTCGCTTCGTCTTTCTCTGCCCCTCTCCCCACCCGTTCTGTGTCTGCCTCTAGTTACAGGAGTACTACAAGAAGCAGCAGGAGCAGTTACATCTTCAGCTTCTGACTCAGCAGCAGCAGCAGCAGCAGCAACAGCAGCAACAACAGCAGCAGCAGCAACAGCAACAGCAACAGCAGGTCGGGAAACAAGCAGCAAAAGAGGTGAACTTAACCAAGTGCACATTCACACAGCTTAAGTACGCTCAGAAGTAAAATAAGTTGCCTAAATGTAGTAAAAGTAAGTGATATTAGGAAATCAAATCTCCAAGACTTTAATGTAGATGCTAGGGGGCTTCAATGAAATTATCAAATCATTCAGCGCAAGGGCTGGCCTTTGCTGGCCATTTTCCTGATAATTATGACTGACCTGTTTTATGATGCCATAAATACGTGACTTTTACCACCCTGTTTTATTTTTCAAAGCTGTCAGATAATGTTCCACTTTTCTTTCTTGATTGAGAAGTTTTTGTTAAATCACTGTGTCTAAGTTGCAATCATGTAGATTTATTTACATGTAGTTATTTTACTTTTACTTGAGCCTCGTACTTTCAACTTTCAAGTCAAGCTTTGTTTACAGAGCAGATTTCATGCATAAAGCACCACAATGAGCATTCCAATAAAGATGAAAAAGGCAGCTAGAACATATCCATAAAAGTTAAAATACTCACGGTTAATGCTTTGTAAAATAAGGTAAAAAATATTAAGGATTAACAATAATAAAAACTGTAAAAAAAAAAAAGAATATATAGACATACAGGCATTGATATAAATTACAATAGAAACAAAATCATAAGTTGATAATACAAAACACAAACATACACACATGCCAATAAACATAATCATTCTCTCGTCTAAAACTATGTTTTTAACCAGGTTTGAAAAATATTTAACGTTTGGGCTTCTGTCAGATCCAGAGGCAGAGCATTTTATTCAAATACAGAAGGAAGCCTTTCTGATTTGGAAAAGGTACAAAGTTACCATATCCTGGGAAGAAATCTGACTGAAGTACAACTAGTTAATATATCACATCGAATATATATATACATGTATATACTGTGATTCAAGGCCATTAAACATTTTATGCACAAGTAATAGGGCTTTAAAATGGATTCTTCCTCATATAATTATCCGGTGCAGAAATTTAACAACAGGTGTAACATCTATAGATTTCTTAGTTCCCGTGAGAATATGAGCAGCAGCATTTTAAATCAGAAGTCCAACCAACTTGTTACCAATGCATACATTATTGTTTCAGAGCCAGATTTTGACAGAAAACCTTGTAATATTTTTCAAATACAAATACGTTAGTCATAAACATGTTCCAGCAGTTCAAATATCTGTGAGTACACTACTGTTCTAGCTGCAAAACAACATCTGAGAAAACTTAAAAATTGTTTTAAGTCACAGCTGGTATGAAAAATAAGCAAACCTGACATTAGACTCGGGTCCCCTCTGTTTCAGTATTTCTCACATGAACTGGAACTTAACAGCCAGAGCACCCCAGAGGTTCAGTGGCAGGTTTTCTTGCTACTTAGTTCCAGTGTCTGAGTCTGGTCTGATGACATGCTGGGAGAGAGCAAACTGATTATTGTATTGGATTGATTTTTTATTGACTTGCTACATCACAGGCCAAACAGAATGAGTGCTCGGGCCAGATATGGCCTATTGGTTGCCATTTAATGACCTTACTATATAAGGAGACATGCAGAATGTTTCTTGTGTTCAGGGTTACTTATTGTTACAATAAAATACTAATTTTGTTGTTTTTTTGCCACCAAATTAGCAAAGAGGTGTGTGACAAGCCACCCAATATTCTTTCAGGACATCTGTCTGCCTTCTTCCTTTTTAAGAAAAAAAGAACACTTTGTAGAATTGATCTGCCACTTTCCTAATTGTTAATTTTACTACGACATTAGCCTTTTACTGCTGATACTTCATCTCCTCACACACACAAGCACAAATATACAGGAACACACAGTCTATGCCAAGTTTAACCACTGCTGTGGTGCAGCAGGATATCGAAGGAACAGCTAGGATCAAAATGTGCCACAACAAGAAGGATCTAAATTAATTAGACATAAATACTGTTATTATCTGCGTGGGCAAGACGCTGTGTGTCTGCATGTGCACAGTGAGAATGCTCTTCAGCCAAAAAAAATAAAAAAATCTTTCAAAGACACAGAGGACAACACAGGAGAAACCCTTCAATGAAAAGACCTCATGAGACTTTTTCTGAGAAACGCATGAGGAGGCACATCCTAGATTTGTCCTCCTCTTCTTCCACTCCTTCATCCTCTTCTCTTGGTGGGCAAACCCCCCTCCCCTCGACACACACACACACACCAGCCCACATGCTCCTCGCTGACAGCGGTCGACCAGCTCAACCGTGACCAAAGCAAACCAGTTGTGGTTGACTTGCATGTTGAGCGAGTGTCTGAAAGCGCTTTCCTCTCTCCCCGCGCTCTGCCACTGTCCCACTTTTCAGGTTGCTTGTCCTGTAACAATGAGACAAGTGCAAACACTGGTCATACAGCTACACATACATGCAGACAGAGAGCGAGAGGCTTGACGTGTGACGGTTCACTGCTCAAACACATCCACCTGGGGGAATATGCCTCCCTGCAGAGCTGGACACAGCTGATGTGACTAAGGTTCTCTCCAGCAGTTATTGTTGCTGCCGGACAGAAATGAAAACAACAACATATTTGTAGTTATTCCTGTCATTTGTTTTGGTCAGGTATGGTAAGAGCTTTAGGGTCATCAGTACAAATGTTCTTATTGAAAGGTTTACGTGTTTGTAAGCCTCACACTAGCTGCATTGTGAATGGATGGACAGAAATGTGGAGAAAGGAGGAGGAGTTAAATGAATTCTCCTTTTTTTCTTTTTAGAGTGTTTGTACATCAGTAACTGTGACCTTTTTGCCCTTTTCTTTTTTTGCTGCAATTCCTTTTCACTTTCATGGCTTTGTGGAAGCGATGCGTTGAAAGAGAAACTGTGTGTGCGCGTGTCGAGGCAGCGTTTTGTGTGTCGCCGAAGCATTTGGGACTGGTCAGGAGTCAGCTTAATGAAGTGACTCTGACCATCACAAAAAAGATGCGTGCTTGTGTATGTGTGTGTCTTTGGATGTCCATTCACAGTGCCTGTGTGTGTGTGTGTGTGTCTGTGTGACTGTCAGGCTCAGACAGTGTGTGATGTGCTCATAAATCACATTGACAGCCTGTTACTGCGCTAGCTTTGGCCACTCAGCCACGGCTAATGTAAACAGAACACAGGCACACTTACACACACACACACACACACACAGTGTGTGTTTTAAAGAACTGTGGTCACATCTCAGGAGGGAATGAAAGACAGAGGAGGAAGGGGAAGAAATAAAATGGACAGACAAGTTTGAAAAGAAGGGGCAAGGAGGTCTGGACAGAAAGAAAAGGAGGAATGAAACAGATGCATCAGGCAGAACAGTCTGATCTTCATAAACCAAATTATTGCAGCTAATAGAAAGCTGACTTTTTAGCTCAAAAGGTTTCAACTAGCTCAGCATAACATAGATTTTGTCAGTGTTCAAAACACATCCTCTGGTATAGAGGAGCTTTTTTAGGTTATGCACACTTTCATGTATTGGCATAGAAAAAAAAGATCATTGGTGCTTCACTGTCATCTCTCCAGGACTTTTGTACTCAGTGAGGCATTGACAAAACAAAAAGGATATTGCTAATTTACACTCCTGATTATTCACAATGATGCAGTCTAAAAAAAACCACAGAGGTTTCAACATAAGGACCACTCGACAATTAAACCGCTATTATATCATCGCAATTAGAGAGCAAAGTCAAAATGGAACTGCTCAGTTTACACTTTATTCTTTTATTAATTGTCCTCTTGTAGGTTCACTATTTTTAGCTTTTTATTTATCACTTGTCATCATAAAAGATGGTTAGTCAAGTTTGTTTATCTGTCTGTTAGCAAAAAACTCTTGAAACTCTCTGTAGATATTGACCTAAGGTTTTGTGTGGTAGCAGCTGAGACTGATCCCTGACACATACTCTGAGAGCGGCAGGTTGTGTAAAATCTTAATAACTGTTGGAGTCAGCTCTATCTGTACTTTCAGCAAAATATCTCTTGAACCACTGGATGGATTTTAATTAAACTTTACAATTAATTACATTAATAATTACCAGAGCTGGTTGCTCTTGCAAACACAAACATGTCTATAACTCTATCAGTTTTACAGATATTCAGCTACAGTTTTGTGTGGTAGTAGCTGAGTGTCATCCTTCAGCACGAACACATGGTGTTAGATCCTTGTTTAAAACTTTGGCATGCAAGTTGGTAAACGTCATGCATTTCTTTAAAGAATTGTTCTTTCCTTATTTTTTAACTTAAACTGATTTATTTGAAGATATTTGCTTATTTAAAACTAAGCATACTTTTTAGATGCACTGGAGTGCACTTATTAAAACTGGTGAAAGGCTATTGTGTTTTTATGTCCACCACGAAAATGACAATTTAAGGAATCCTACTCTAAAGGAGTCTCCTGTATTTATTCCGGACTGATCAGCAGTATCAACTCCACTTATATCTCCTCCCTGAATCCAGCTCTAAAAAAACCACCACAGAAGCAACTATAGCAGTCTAAACAGGCACAAACATGCAGTTCGTCTTGAAACAACTCCATTTTTTGTGCAATGGAAACAGTGATAGGATTAGAGAATAAACGACATGTGAGTAAAGTGTTCTACAAGACTCCGTTAATATTAAGTAGTTTTATTAAGCGTCACCATGAACAACTGGTCTTGGAATTGTTTCTATTGGCAAGTTATTACATATACCTGATTTATTAAGTTCAAAGGTGTGTCTCGTCAGACATCCACAAACCTCAAACATCCACCAACATGCTACTATCACACTTTTCTTCCCCAGGCACCAACTCTGAAAGGAAGTGATTCATTTGTCCTTCCTGTGAGTTCCTCTCTTACTGACGTGTGGTTACACACACACACACTCAGTGAGGGGTTGTATTTATTTGTTTTTCACTGCAACCACTTATCTGTGAGAGATAAAGTACATCTCTCTCAGGGGTTGGTTGTGCAGGGTCAGGTTGAGGCGGGGGCATCAAGTAGCACAGCACAGTCCAGGTCTACTTCAGAGTGGGAAAGGAGGACTGGGGGATGGGGCATTTATCAATGTGATGCACACAGACATTATCAGCAGATGCTATGAAGTCCTCTCCAGTGTTCCTTTAACCTCTCCTAATCCCTTTACCTTTTCTCCACATCCTGAGGGTCCTCACAGCTTGCTTTTTAGCTCCTTTTATGAGTTTAGTCAGCTGCATCAAGCAGCAGACAATACAGTATGTATACACCATCTAACTTTTCTAACTTGTCCATCTTTTCTGTTGCCTGGCTAACAGCAGATTGGGAGTAAGCAGCTGGCCTTTCAGCAGCAGCTGATCCAGATGCAGCAGCTTCAGCAGCAACACATTCTCAACCTCCAGAGACAAGGCCTGGTCCCCCTGCAGCCCACCGCTGCCATGCAATCTCTTCAGCAAGGTGCGTGAACACACACACACACACACACATATGCATTCACAACCAGAGTCCTGACCATGCAACACTTTGTAAAACAGGCGTATCCTTACAAACACAAGCCTAACCACACACACACGCTCACAAGCACACATAGGCCTGTGCCCGGTGCTGCCTGTGAAGCCTCTTAAGTTAATCAGCCTATAAAAGATAAAAGGAAACGTGATTGGTGGGTTTGTGGAAAGTACTCATTTAGATAATAGGTAAAATATGCCACTAAGCCTCCTGCTCAGAGATGTGTGGATGTGTGTGTTTGTACTTGAAATTAGCCAGACACAAGAAAAATAATCTTTCTGCCATAGCTGTGCCCACAGAACCTTTTTTTTCTCTTTTCTGAAACTTCTCAGAACAATCAATGTTGACTGTTGCTGGCTCACCCTTACCGTACGTGTGTGTGTTTGTATTGTGTGTGCACAGTAATGCTTTATGCATACATCCACACACTATCTCACTCTCAGAGAATGCCTTAGGGGCTCTAAAGTACCCGTAACATTGCTAAAGCGCTGACTGAGTTGACCAAACAGACCCATTTCCTTCCCTCTGGCTCTGATCTCTCACTTTTTCCTCTCATGCAGACTTGCATGCAGTAACACAGAGAAACACACACTCAGACATAACAAAATTAGACCTGAGAAAGTTTGGAAAACTTCATCTCAAATCAGTTAAATCCCAAAAAGCAAGATCCACCAAAGGATAAGTGGATTTACCGGTATTTTAGACTAGTAAAAAGAGATAGAGGATACAGCTGTGTTCGGAGAGTGTAGTTTTTCAGAAATGCTGCGAACATTTGGCTTTGGCATCTCCTTCTCTTTCTTGCTCTCCATGTGTATCAGACTGGAATTTCCCTGCAGTGTGAAAGAGCTGGTCCATTGTGGCAGCTCAGCCAGGCGTGAGCCAGAGCATTCCTCTGACCAGCCATGCCACGCAAACACAAACACTCATGGACAAACACCTGCACACACAAGCGCACACTCTATTGCCCCATCTCAATGGGCTGTTGTGGTAGTACAGGGGTAACATGAGTGTTTCTGCTGTGGTTTGTGTTTATTTCTGAGATTTTAGTCAAAAGGAGGCAGTCTTTGACCAAATTCTTGAAGAAGACTGAATGAATTGTATTAATATTTTTTTACAGCTCTGTAGTTAAAGAAATTACTCTGCTTGATTTAATCTCATGCATTTGGATCCGACTGTTTGTAAAACTTCACTTATCCACAATTTATTTTTATTTTTATTTTTACAGACAGTACAGAGGGAAAAAAAAACAAACTCTTGATCTGGCTTCACAGGAGTACTCTCATCTTCTCACATGTTTTGTACATGTTAGACATTGTTGGACAAAGTTAGAGAAGCTTTAGTCTAAATAGTCATAAACATATTAGTATTTTATTGCAAATCTATTTTTCTCACATGCTTTATTTGTGTTTCACTCGTCAGTTAACTATTTCCATATGTTTTCTCCAAAAATTGCATATTTATTTTAAATTAAATAGACTCATGTGATTTGGATTTCTTACCATAACAATCCTGAACTGCTTTACACTTCTCTGATTTTCACCACAGTTCCGTTTAGCTTCTTGAATAATTCATGCACATGCACACACAAACATTCACAGAAATCAGTGTGCACACACATACACACGCCATTTCATTCTTCCAGAGTAAGAACTTTTGTTTTGGCGGGGCTTGAGAAGAATGCAGACAAAGCAGACATAATATTTGGATTGCTACAAGGTCTCTGTATGTGTGTGTGTGTGTGAGTATGTGTGTGTGTGTGTGTGTGTGCATGCTAAGATTCATTGGAGTAAGCGTCTGCATTTTAGGCGTCTCTCTTTCACTGTGAAATTGGACCAGAAATAACACAGCTGGAACCAGAAAAGGAGTCAAAATGTGCACCCACACTTTTTTTTTAACACAAATCTTGCAGCTGATGAAGTCTTTATTGGGTCGTCTCACCACTCTCTACTTTTTTAGACTATTATTTTGAGCTAACAAGAGGACTTTTCTATGTAAATGAATGAAGCGAGAGTCCTCACTTGTCTCTGGAAGTGACAGGAACAGTGACATTGATGGACAGTACCAAGTGCCAACAATGGCTATTGAGAAAAAAGTTTCTATTTTGCAGGGTAATATAAACCAGCCTCTTAATGTTTTAGTTTATCTTGTTTTTGGCTCTAAACTGTTTTCCTTAATTACAGTGGCTCTGACCATAATTTTTTTTTTTTTCTGGATTACAACAATTAGTTGCAATACTATACTATCAGTGACACCTGATTATATATACAAATAGTCTATCAGTATGTGTCTGATTTATAGCCAACAAAATCTTAGCTTTATCTGAATTATAGCAATTCAGATAATCCATTGCCACATTAGCCGGTGACATTGATCAGTAACATAAATATGATCAGTTGCTGAGTTAAGTTTGTGTTCTTCTTTTGCAGCAATGTGTCCGTCAGACCTCCAACAGCTGTGGAAGGAGGTGTCAGGGGTGCCGAGCACCGAGGAGGCCCTCAAACAGGCCGAGGGCCTGGACTTGAGCACCAACAGCTCCAATTCTACCTCAGCCTTCCCCAAAGCTGCCAGTGCTCACATTCCACTGCACAGCCTGCCCAATGGACAGAGCCACACCCCAAAGAGAGACAGGTATTCAGGAATTCAACGGGCTGAATTTTTTTGTCCTTTGTGCGACTTTTACTGTCTCTCTTTTCGGGATTTTTAACCTTTATGCTTCAAGCTACTCTTTTACACACAAACACAACTTGAAAGACTTGCACATGAACCACACATCTTTGTGATACTAACATCTTTCAGCACATTTGATCAAGTTGTGTTGGATTCGGTGCACACGTTGACATGTTGCCATATTGGTATTGTGTTGGAAAAGAAGTGAGGAAAGGATGCTGGAAAAGTCTAGAAGAAGATGGTGCTGTAGTCCAGAGATAAATGATGTGTGGTCATTAAAAATGCACGTGCCAAGTGTATCTAAAGTGCATGCACTGTGTGGCTGTTGTCCCATGGCCGTGCCGGCTGCTCATGGGCTTGTCTTCGTCTTTAAGAGCCAGACTGTTTGAGTGGATATCCTCCTTCACCAAGGCAGACAGCGGAGATGACCATGTCCCCCTTTACTCCAAAGGCAGCCAACCTCCCAGCAGCCAGTGAGTAACAATTACATGTACACACACATTATACACACACACAGAAGTGGATAAGACTAGGATTGACGTTGTTCACATTGGGCGCTAACGTCCACCCTGGGTCATGTGTTTACAAGTGGACAGCTCTAAATACATGTGTGAACTCTCTCAGGGCTGATTGAGGACACAATCAGATCCAGACGCTTAGACTCCAAGGTGGTCTGAATTTATTATGTTTACATAGACTAAGCAGCCTGAATCCAAATCTGTCTTAGAGCACACTGAAGGATCATCTACTGACCCATCATGACTTCATCAAGCAGTGCAAATATTACCTGGATGTCTCCTGGTTATTGAAACACATACACATTCTGTCAAAACTATATCATAAAATGATCTCTGTCACTCTTCTCACAAGAGTCAGAGCTCTGCAACAGTATGCTGCATGTGTACTGACTTGTATGCTTGTGAACATGGTGAAATCGGGCAGAAAACAGCTGATGTCCTGAGCCGTCATGAGTTTGACAGGTTAAAATTGTCGTTGTCTTTGCACTGACACTGAGCTTTGTGAAATCACAAATCATTTTATGCCCCTTTACACCTTCCATATTACATCTGCTATGCTACATAACTGTGCTTATCAGGAATAATGCAACCGAGATAAATCTGAACCATGAAACATGAAGTCCTTTAGCACTGAGTCCCTGTTTGCCACCAAAAATGTTGTTCACTCAGACGTCTGACTTCACTTGGGAGGGGGTCAGAGTGGGAGCACAAGTAATAAAAAAGGTTCAGTTGAAGCAGGATGTCACACACTATTATACCACAGCTGCCGTGTGCTGCTGGTATTCCAACAGAGGATCACAAAGAGGGTAGCACTGCTGTGTTAGCCTGCTAAGCTAATGCATGGCTGATGTGGAGGAGAATGTGGTTACCAGCAGTTTGTCATGTCTGCTGTCTGAGCTGCTTCTGAGTTGACTCAACCACAGCCAGCACACATACACACCCGCACACACACGCGCATACACAAATACATGACACACACTCCAGCCTGCACATCTGATCAGGAAAGAGGGGGAAAGACAGACAGAGACATGTTTCCATCTGCAAGACAAATGGTTTTTGTTAGACATCCTTCTGATGTTGATTTGGGAGAATCCCCATCCCACTTTACGCACACACACACACACACACACACACACACACACACACACACACGCATCCACCCACACACACGCACACATCCATAGTCATGTAAATAAACGTGGAGACAGCAGTTGCCGGCACCAGTCCAGGTCTGAACCACATCTGCTACTGGACCTGCCACACACACATGCACAAATACAGTTATTGGACGTGTCCAAACCAAACCTGGCCTAGTCTTTCATCATTGCACACGTATAGAAGCATACACATACACACTCATGAAGTTGAACACCGTCGCACACGCACACACAAAAACACACAGTCACCACAAAAGAACAACCAGCACATGACGGCAACCACCACCAATCAGTCATGGCTGGTTGGTCCTGTGCCGGCTGTGTGTCAACTACTGAAACAGAAGAAAATGCAACAACACTAATACACAAAAACACATGAAACACACACACACCAAAGGCAGAGAGACAGGTCATGGACTTCAGAATGTGACTCTGAGGTTGTTGGACTGATTTCCTTTTTTGCCTGGCTTCTGTAACTAACCCCACTCTGCTCTGTCCTCCTTTCTCTGGTCTTGGCTTTGAGATCTGCACAAACTAATCACAGCTAACCACACTCAGATGGCTGCACCGATGCATGCTGCTGTTACTATTAGTTCTTTTGCATGTGTGTGTTTGAAAGAGTGACAAAGTTTAGCTTTTTCTAAGAACATAATTGGAGGATATGATTGGTAAAATGTGCTTAAGACCTGGTACAATCTCATTTTTTTGTTGTTATTTTTGCCCATCCACAGTCATGAGGAGCAGAGCAGCTCCCATCCCCTTTACGGTCATGGAGAGTGTAAGTGGCCTGGCTGTGAAGCACTGTGCGAGGACATGGGACAGTTCATCAAGTGAGTAAACAGCCAACAAGAAGTGATATCCATGACTTACATTAGATCCTTTTTATATTTTCAGTCTCTGAGGCATTATATACATCCAAATTATACTGTATATTTATTGTAATAATAGCATACAGTTAGACAGCTTTTAAAAGATTTGTTGTAGATGTGTGTTTATGATTCCCATAGGTAAGTCACAGGGTCAGTATTTTGCCCCAAACCAGACACAGAATAAAAATAAAAATAAACATAGTTTCCAAAACACATTTGCTTAATTTTCTGTTTCAGCTGTAAGTTAAGAAAGATAATGTATGTAATAAGGAAAGAAAATTTTAAAATTCCTTTAGTTTGCCTAAGTTAACAAAAATTTAAGAACAAACTGAACCTTCTTTTTTTTTCACAATACAAGAACATGTCAGTCACAAACGTCTCTGAGGAGTTTCCTGATTTTCTAACTCATCTGTTGCAATCTGTTGCATCACATTTGCTCGGAGGCACATACATGTGTATGCACTCACGGGCACAAACACACCGGTTCACACATTCACTTGTCACGTGTAAAATTCTTTGTATTCTTAAAAATTCTTTGGGCATCTTGTACAAATTACGCAGTATGTATCTGACAAGTCACGCTCTTATTTCTTTATTTCTTTTTTCTTCTTGGCCTTTGTTTTTCTTTTCTTTTTTTTTTTTTTTTTTTTTTTTTTTTTTTTTTTGGTTTTGCTCAGGCAACTTACTGTTCTCATTTTGCTTCATTTCCACTTTTCCCTCAGCTCTGCATTTGTGATGCTGAAGTACTTTCAGGCCTTGACATTCTTTTACTTCCACGTCTGTCACATGAGCTCCTAATGAAGCCCTCCGCAAACTTACACTCATTATTCGCATGGAGCTTGTGTGTATTTTAACAATAGAAAAATTAATAAGCAAGAGTGATGAAATAAGTATTCACTCAAGAGCTTGTATAATCAGAGAAAGTGTGCGTGGTGATCATGATGGCATCGGACAGTCAGATCAAAGCTTGCAGGCAGGCTGGGAAAGTTTGGAGAGGAAAGCTGTTGTTTGGTGTCTCATTTCACATAGCCCCGGGGCAGATGGAAGGAGAGCAAGCGCTGGAGTGAAAAAGCATGTGTGTGTGTTTGAGTGTGTAAGAGGAGAGATGAAATAAAATAGAGGCAGCGACAGATAATGCCGTCAGTCCAACGGCTCCCTCCCTCCCAGCGAGCCTTAGTCATCGCCCCGGGAGGGGAAAGGGGTAGAGTGGAAGAACAGAGGAGGGAGACACTCCACTATTTCAGGTCTTTCTTCTCTTCTCTACACTCTGCCCACCTCCTCCTCCTCCTCCTCCTCCTCCTCCCTGTCCTCTGGTATAATACTCTCTGGCTGTGGTCGCAGAAGCTGGGTGTAATGTGGGTTAAAGCCTTGTCTGCTAGCACTCCAAGGAGTAAACAGAGCCTCATTGTCGGGACACACTGAAAAAAAAGAAGAAGAAAAAAACACGGCTACTGTTTATGGCCCCGCTATAGAGAGAGGGAGAGGGGAGGGGAGGGGAGATTTTGGTTGGAAGATGTGTGAATCATAGGAATTTGGGAAGCTGCGGGGGCAGAGGAGTGGGAAGGGGAGAGTGGACAGAAGTGTGAGTGAGTTATAGAAAAGGGTGAGAGAGAGGGGGGTGAGATCATGTTTTTGTTATTATTATCATGCACTTGTGTTGAGCCATCCATCTGCCTAGATTAGTCGTGCCATGACATCATTGTTTTTGTTTCATTTTGAGTCTCCGCCTCAAGTTGCTAAACTTCTTTCTCAAACATACACACACACAGAGGTTTGGTGCAACATAGAAAATCACTTTTTCCTAAGTAAACAAGTTTTAAAAAGGGGTTTATGGAGAGCATAAATAAATAGTTCAGATCTTATGAAGTGGGGCTTTGTGGAGTGGTTATAAACAGTTAATATCTTACCTGTTGTAGATAGTTCTTTGAACAACCTCAAATTGGAGAAACAAAGTTTAATTCTGTCATTTAAAAGAAAACTCTAATCTCAGCATTTTATAGCAGTTTGTGCAAACAGTATTTTATAAACCTTTACACAAGTGGACTTCAGTCACCAGTCAGTTTGTTCAAAGTTAAACTCTAATTCACTAACTACAGCAGCTGTCTACAGCAGATAAGAAAATACTTGTTCATAACCATTCCCTAGAACTTCTTTTGAAAAGATCTGAACTTTTCCTTTACCTGACAACTGTACTGACACCACAGTATAGTGGAGTGGAGTGGTCACACTCTGTCCGGGCGTCAGCAACCTGCAAGTAACCTTGATGATGATAAAGCGGAGACTAGGAGGAAAAGATCAAGAAGAGTCCAGATTCCCTCCCACACTTCAGGAAACACACAACGTCCCCATTCTCAAATGCGCGGTGCGCAGACATTCGCCCACATTTACACACACACACACCCACATATGACTCACCAGTGTTAATACGTGGAGTGAAGTTTAGCTAACAGAGAGTCTTAAGATAAGGCTCTATGTGATAACACATGAGCTCATATCCAGGTGGCTGTCTTGGATCGTGTCTCACTGAGCACTGGTGAAGTATACACACAAAACACAGCTGCTGTGGCCTTCACTAGACAAAATGATGATTGGAGTTTATTTTTATAGCACTGAAACAGCTTATAACTCAGTCTAAACAAACGAGGTAGAGCCGAGTTTACAGACATTTTCATTCAAGAGCTGTAAATTGGTATAAGAATAACCCTTTAGGCTATAAGCAGTGCTCTTATTTTGATAGTTTTTTTTTTTTTGTATTTAATGATCCTATTCTATCTCTCATCCCCTTTAGGCACTTGAACAATGAGCACGCCCTCGATGACCGCAGCACTGCTCAGTGCAGAGTCCAAATGCAGGTGGTTCAGCAGCTGGAGATACAGGTGGGTCAAGCACATTCTCCCGCAAACACACTTAATTTACATACGCTCACAAAACAACATCATGAAGACTGTTTCAGCCTGTCAATGGCAGAAACTTTCGTCTGAGGCGGGGCAGGGTTTACGGAGAGCAGTGGAGCTTGTAATTTAAAAGGAGCAGTCAGCAGGGAAGCTGCCATGGCCGCTCCAATTATAAAGCTGCTCTGGTCACCAGCGAGAGAGAGAGAGTGAGGCTGAAAGGGGGAGGAGGGAGAGATACAAGCGTGCATGTGGAGGGCCAGGCTGCGTGGAGCTTCTTGTTCTCAAATTGCATGCAACGCTCTTGAAACAACTGAATGCTCAACTGGGTGAAAAACCTTTCTCAAAGAGTCCTTTAAAAAGTTCCAAATAAAGTGAAAAGAGTATCTTAGTTCCCTGAATACCACTCTCACACTGACTGTGTTTGTGTGCGTGCAGGGGATGTCCAGCATTAGGGTCAGCTTTTGTGTTTGCAGTGGTGGTAAACATCGTTTAGCTGAGCCCCTGAAGCCACCAGCACGCAACACAAAGTGACAGAGAGGCAGCTGGTGTCACATCACATCAGGACAGCCGTCTCTCTCTCTCCTTGACATGTCACTTCATCCCTCAGTAGTCCACAGGAAGCCCACTGCTCTGCCCTAGCAAACATAACAACACTGTGCTGCGCACACACACACGCACGCACGTACAAACACACGCCTCGCACTGTTTGATTCTCTCATATTCACACACTTGCACACATCGTTGAAGTCAGGGAGTTTGTTAATAGTGATGTCTGTCTCAGTTGGGATTTTTTTGTGCACGCTCATCCTCATGAAAAAACACAGACACACACACACACACAGAGAGGATGCGGCGTCTCCACAAGCTGTACCCATTAAACAGCAGTTAACAAAGTCAAACGGGGGCGAGTGTGTCTTCAGGCAACTGCGTGTGTGAGAGAGCTGCGGGTGTTGAGGTTACCGTACTCTCATGTTCATCTCTCTTTGCCTGAGGTGTAATTGTATTTGTAATTCTCTGTCAACACTGCATTAAATCAATCTAAAGGGAAAGAAATGAGCTGACATACATTTGAAGGCATCAACCCGTGTGTGTGCGTTTGTCTTTTCTGCAGCTGGCGAAGGAGAGCGAACGTCTTCAGGCCATGATGACCCACCTGCACATGCGTCCCTCAGAGCCAAAACCTTTTAACCAACCTGTGAGTACAAACTGGCAACCCCTACTACCCCCCAAGGTTCAGATTACAAAACATCTGCTGCTTTAGCCCAAGCCACTCCAGCTACACACGCCTCTTTATGGTTGCTTATTTCCCACTGTTCTTTAGGTTCCTCATTCGTCTGTTACTCTTTAGCTTGGTGTCTATGCCCCCTATTGTCCATTGAGGGTTAATGTGTCATTTCTGCATCATTACAGGCTTTTGTCTTGTCTCTTTTTACTCTTTCTTCCTTGTGTCATTCTCTTTTTTTCTTGCCTTAAACTTCCACTTTACAGTGGATTTTATTTCCCAAAAAACAATATTATGAATTCTCTTGATTCCATGCAACAACTCTCACACAGAATGAAGCTTTTCACACATTCAAACAGTGTGCAAGTTGAATTTTTCAAAGCACTTCTTGTCCGTCAGAGAGAACCAGTCTCACCGTATTTTCAGAGAATGCTGACAAATAGAGTAGAAATTTGATGTGGCTTGTGTGTATGTGTGTGTCCACAGTAGCTGGTGAGGTTGTTATTAGGAATCTAATGAATATTTCATTATTCAGATTGACGAGGAGTCTTATTAAAATATGAAGATGTTGAAATTAATTGTCAATTAGAGGTAGAGTGTCTTAATTTGAGAATATAAACGAGTGCGGCTGAGTGGCAATGTGTGCGTGAGTGAGTGTGCGTGTGTGTGTGTGTGTGTGTGTGTGTGTGTGTGTTTCGAGGCGTCTGGATGATGTGTTGATCACAAGGGGATCAGCTGCCATTATCATCTAATGGGAAATCAGGAAGAGGCGTGTTCTGTCACCACTGGAGACGGGCCTCGGGGTCAGGGATTGGAGGAGGAGGGGGCAGAGGAGGAGCATCAGGAATGGAAACAAAGCTTGGCCTCAATTAACAGTGTTCAACTGTTGCCGTGGTGATGGGGCAGGGTTGCAGCTTTAATGAAGTACCTGTTAAACAGCCCCGCCCCC
>NC_051433.1:16997900-17002052 GCF_001649575.2 Kryptolebias marmoratus
GCCCCCCCGCCCCCTCCAAGTCAACTTAAATAGTACAGAGAAGGGTCAAAGTAAAGAGGAGGCGATTCACACATTTTACATAAATCGAGACAATACATACACACACTCAGTGGTTTTAATTAGTCCTAAACTAGCAGCCCTGCAAAGGCGCTCCCAGAGAGACTGGGAGTACTGGTTCTGGTGTATGTGTGTGCGCGCATGTGTTTGTGTGTGTGTGTCTCTGTGTTCGAAACTCTGCCTAATTGGGCCGAATTGGGCCGTGAAGACTTTGCCACCACAAAGTGCATGTGTACGTTCTCTTCGTACAAACACACTGCCGTGTGGTTTTGTTTTTGTAAGCTCTGGGGTTAATTGCAGCCAGTGCTGTGTGTATAAATATATGTGCGCGTTCAGAGTGAGCAAAAGTGAGGAGTTCTGTGCAAATGATAAGGCACAGGAAGTCCTCAAGGCCTGACATTTTGTTAAAATTTGAGTTAGCATTTGGAATGGTTCTTGATTAAAGCACCAAGTTAACTGAATTCAGGTCACTCTGTTGGAGGAATAGTCACTTCTTAAAAAACGGCTCTGCTGAGCTGTGTGTTTGCTGCTCTTACTTTACCAATGGCAGATAAGGGGAACTTAACAGACCAATCACTTGATGTGAAACTTCTGTCAGAAGGAACAGAGTAATATATTCAGAATGATGTTTAATTATGTTTTGGCTAAGAAAAAGTAAAATATTATATATTTCTCTTTTCTAGCTGAACCTGGCTTCCAGCGGCTCTCTGTTAAAGAGGGATACTGACGCCTACCCAGAGGGTCTTCCCCACCCCCCCACCTCAGCTGCCACCCCAATCACCCCGCTGCGCCAGGGACCCTCCGTCATCAGCTCTTCCAGCCTGCACACACACTCCCACTCCCATACGCACGCCGTTGGGCCCATACGTAGGCGCAACTCCGACAAGTACTGCACCCCTATTGCCTCAGGTAGACTCCAGCGTACATCTGCAACTGTCTCTGATTCTGAAACTGATTTTTCACTTGTGGTAACATTATTTATTAGCTACTTACTAGGTTTTAAATATGCTAACATGTGGTTAGACAGGTGTTAATGACTGCTCTTTTAATTGTGTGGCTCGGGATGTGACGGAGTCTGCGAAAGTTCACACGGTCTATTGTGAAATACCTGTTTTTCTCAGAGCTCGCCCAAAACTGTGAGTTCTACAAGAATGCTGATGTCAGGCCTCCCTTCACCTACGCCTCTCTTATACGCCATGTAAGTTTTGCCAGTTTTCCTTTTTTTTTTTTCTTGTGTGTCTCCACCTGAATCAGCCTTTATCTTCTAACCTTTTTTTTGTGATTCTCAGGCCATTCTGGAGTCTCCAGACAGACAGTTGACTCTCAATGAAATCTACAACTGGTTTACACGAAAGTTTGCGTATTTCAGGAGAAATACCGCCACATGGAAGGTAAGGGAGTATCATGCAAAACATGTCACTTGCTACTCAAAAAGTTAAAATTGACTTTGATTTAAAAACCCAGATGTTCTTTGTACAGCTTTTGATAACACTGCTTGTTGTAGCTATCTCAAGTTTAGGTTTTTATGCAAGATAGGGTTTTATTAGACAGATGCCAAATAATTTCAAAGTTGTTTAAATTATGAGGGAAATCAACAGAGCCACATGTAGACTGTGAAAGTTTGTACTGCAGCTTTTTTTCTTTCTTTTTTTTTTTGTAGGTCAAAAGTTTGAGAAAAACCTGGAACATTTAACTTCTGACTGGTTTAATGCTGATTGCAGGGATGTTACTGTGGTCTGTCGTGTGTGATGAAGCCTTCAATAAGCAGATTGTGGCTCAGCTTCTTTAATCCCCAGTGAACAAAAACATTTGCAGTCAAGATTTATTGTGTTATTAGGAATATTTGCCAAAATGACCTCACTTTGCAGAATATGTACTCACTTTGAAGGCCCTGATTAAGCTTTTTATACTGTTTTTTATACTATTTCTGTCAATCTTTTTATATGACATATATTTCACTTTCAGATTTAAATATTTCTCTCCCTGTCAGTTCAACACTTTGAGTATTTGACCCTGTAAACTTGACATCTAGCAGCTACACAGCCTCTTCACATAAAAAATAAAAAACACACGCAGAGCTAAAACACAATCTGTCTTTTCTTCATCCCTGTCTCTATTGCACACACTTAGGCTGATCCCATCACTGTAGGTGCTGACCCATTTTTACAGAAACCCCGTTCTAATTTAGGTATGGGAAAGAGAAAAAGTGAGGAACGGACTGGGGAGGAATGAACACTCTGAGGAAGAAAGGATGAGGATGATGAAGGAGGGATGGGTGCCACAAAGGTTAAGAGACAGGGCTGCAGGAATATCTTCACCCCCCTCATCTGACTTTTATGAATTTTAACTATTAATGCCCGGTGTCTGTTTCCTTTGCCATTCGTCTGGAGGACCTTTAAATAGAGCTCGGCGTGGCCTTATGTATTTATGTAGCAGCTCCATGAGTCAAATGGGGCCGTAGAGATGTACGTCCTTTAATAAGTTGTTATATTTCATGAGGAGAGCAGTGGTGTCAAAGAGTGGAAGTCATAGATCAGAGACAGAGGGGGGCAGAAAAATAAGAAAGAGATGAGAAAGAGGAGAAGCAACATTGCACAGAGAGGTGAATGTTAAAGGGGTAGTTTGGAATTTCTGAAATGGTGTCCTGTGAGGTTGTTATGAGTAATCATTATCTTACCTGCAGTAGAAATTGCTCAGAGTGTTATCAGTTTTGGAATATCAAGCAGAGGTTTTCTTAGGGGAGATGAGCTAACTGCTAATTAAACTGGAGCCAACACCAAAGTAGATTAGTGCCGCCTTAATTCCTGTTATTTCCTGTGTTTATATAGAAGTCGTTTATTTACCCTGAGGACTAAGTTGTCTGCAGGTCGTTACCAGTAATGATCCATGTGAAACTTGCATCACAAAATAAAATGTACCATGTGTAATTTGGCAGAGAAACTATCTGACAGAAAAGTGATACATTGTAAAAACCAAACAACTGCTTTTTTATTTGTTTTTGCACAGTCATACTTTTCCATCAGATTCTTACTTCGACTTTAAATAAATCTGAACTAGTTCCTCAAGTTTTGTTTCACAGCACAACATGATCAGTGGAAGTTTATTTTCACCACAGATTTGACTTTTTTAAATTGGGCAGTCTTTTATATAAACATAATAACTGAACAAATTGGAAATTACACAGATTATGGAAGATGCTTCACTTTACTATGAATTGTGCAATATTCTTTTCTGTAAGTGCTGTAATTTTGTACAATTTTAATGTACCAAACCCAGTACTAAGACACTACCATTGTTTTAGATTAATCAAGTAAATTTTTTAAATCTACACTCCTCTGCAAATTAAAGAAAAATACTGTCCTTGCTCCACTACATAGTTTCACATTCTTATCGCAGTGTATGTGAGAAAACATTTGTATAAGTTATCTCTTCTCAACAATAAATTTTCAAATCTAATCACCTGAATTTATACTATATTTGAAATCCTACAATCTAACATTCAAATGAACATTTTTATCAATGATTTTACTTCTGATATTTCAAGTATTACCCCATCTGTTACTTTATACCTCACTTGTTTTTATCATTTTACATGATCACATTTGTATTGTCTTTCCCTGAATGTGTTTGCCAAAACACAGAAACTTTGTTTTCAGTGTCAAACTCATTTTCTGTTTAAAGGCAACATCTGTAGCACCTGTGACCCTGAAATGAATTAGATGTTTTGTAGCTTCATATCACTGTACACAGTTCAATTCAATCTTTCCCCTCAAATTTCTGCCTCCTGTTGTTGCCCCCGTCCCCCTTGGCCCAACCCTCCCTCCCCTCCCCTCAGTCAGAGGGTGGAGGGTGGTGGAGATGAGTGGCACATGTGCTGTGACCCACTGTAAATGACTGCTAATGTTTTAACTGGGAGAATTAGGCTTTCATCACGGAGACGAATGCAAATAGCGCCGCCGCAACAGCGCCGGTGTCTGCTGTGTGTGTTTGTGTGTGTGTGTGTGTGTTTGCACTGTCAGGGTGGCAGGCGGAGATTGGGGTCAGACTCATTTACAAAACTTAGCATCACGGCTTGGGGGTGGGGGGTGGGGGGTG
>NC_051433.1:17002146-17022519 GCF_001649575.2 Kryptolebias marmoratus
ATGGCTTGTGTAATTACGTGTGTGTGTGTGCGTGTGACTGCGTGTGTGTGTGTACAAGCGTGTGTAATTACGGCAAAGAGTGATGCGTGCCTGGCCTGTCCCCTCCCTCTCGGCTTAGAACAGCGTGTCAGAGAGAATATGCAGGATTTAATTATAGACGAATTAAAATTGGTAATGAAATTGGGCATGAACAAACTACAAATAGCAGATGAAAAGGGAGGCCTGTCCCTGGGGGGGGTTGAGACGAAGATAGCGGTGAGCTTGCCTGCTTGGCTGTCTGAGTGCCTGTGGATGTGTGTGTGTGTGTGTGTTTCCGTGTGTGCACCGATGATGACTGATTAGAAACAATCCAAGATAAAATAGCGCTTCAAGAAAACGCCTGCTTTGCATCAGCATGGCTCAGGGAGCTACAGTGTGAAGTGATGGGTAAAAAAAAAAAAAAAAAAAAGTGAAGTTACGGTCAGCAGGTCATATTATTTCTAAACTTTCCTCTCGTTGTTTTGGCAGAACGCTGTGCGCCACAACCTGAGTCTGCACAAGTGCTTTGTTCGTGTGGAGAACGTGAAGGGCGCTGTGTGGACTGTGGATGAAGTTGAATACCAAAAGAGGAGACCACCAAAGATGACCGGGTAAGTGGTTCTGATTTTTAAGCAGAGGCTGACGAGAGTGCAAGCTTATCAGTGCTGGCACTATGATTGCCTAAATTGATCCGCTATTAACACCAAGAGGCTATGAATTACAAAAAGCTGGCTCGTGATGTGTTGTACATGTGTGTGTGTTTTTTTCTCTTGTTTGTCGACATCATTAGTAAGCAGCTGTGTGAGATGCAAGACAGGAAAAAACCTTGTTAGCGTGTGTAAACAGATGTTCGCTCCCAACCACCGGGGATAATTACGCACACACACCTGCACGCCAGATCTCACACACTTTCTTCACATGTGTGTGTTTTAGCAGCTGTTTACAGTCTGCGGATGTTTCTGTCTGGGAAATATTTTAGATATGTCATATAGTTTTGATTGAGGTGACATCGTTTCACACGTGTGCACAATCTGTTGTCTTACCCTCGCCTCTTCGGTTTTCTTTCTGCATGTTTTTTTGTACAGAAGCCCCACGCTGGTGAAAAACATGATTTCAGGCCTGGGTTTTGGATCCCTAAACGCTAGCTACCAGGTAAGTTATGACCTCTTCATTTCTTTTCCACATACTGCAAGCAGTCACAATCAAGGACACTGATATCAAATCCCTCTCATAATTAGCCGATTCCCCAACTACATTCACACCAACTACCTCCACCCCCACCTCAGCTCACACTCTCACCTCCCACCTCATCCTCACACACACACACACACACACACACCAACCCCACAACTTCCCTTCAGCACAGACACACCAAACACACTTTTTGTGTGACTGAGATGATTTATAGCGTCAAGTAGTTGTCAATTAAGGTTACTGCATAAAATTATCGCCTGTCCCAGAAAACCCACCTCTGAGCCAGTGAGAATTCCTTTTGTCTTTTCTCTTTTTTTCTGGTGTGTGAGAGAGAGATGGGGGGAGAGGGGGGGGAGGTGGGGGTGAGTCTCTCAGCCGGCATCCAACCTGTCTCATCCGGCATGTGGATGTGAGCGTTCAGAGCAGCGACAGAAGCTGCTCCTGTTGTTTTCTTCTCTGCAGACACAGATGTTGCGCTTATGTTTCTGTGCCTGAGCTGAGGTCGTGGCTCTGTTTCTCGTAACATTCCTGTTGAGACTTTAGTGTGATCACACACACTTTTGACAGGGACTTGGATGTACAAGGAGAGCTTTTGAGGTGGAAAGTACTGTATACAAGTGCCCCCTAGTGGCTTATTTTGATATTCGCCTACAGGGTGAGCTCCCTTCAGTGCAAAAAGAAAAACTTCTTTATCTTTTTTGGGGCTTTTGTCTTTTAGTTAGATTGTTGTTGTTTTTTTAATCTGGTTCTGTGTCGTAACTATAAATATATTGAGACTGAATCAAGCATGATGCCAAATTAAGTAGCTTTTTGTGGGACACAAATTAAAGCTAAATCTCTGGTATGAGTCTTTATATGACTTTTTTGTTTCGGCTCTGTGTTTGCGCAGGCGGCTCTGGCAGAAAGCAGTCTGTCCCTGCTGAACAGCCCCCCCCTGGTGACCCCTCCATCTGCTGCCAGCCTCAACATGTTACACGTGGGTCACGATGATGTCAGCTCCACTGTGGAGCAGGTGAACAGCAACGGCAGCTGCAGCCCAACACTCAGCCCTCAGCAGTACAGGTACGAACACACAGGTGGATGACTGCACATATGCAACAACAGAACGAGACAAAACTACTCTGACACGATGCTGGTGCGCCAGCCGTGTTTGTTTTGCTAACAAATGGATATATGAAGAAGATTCTAAGGTGACAGAATATTTCCTACCTGAACCATCAAAGACCTGAGAAACCTTTTTTTCCAGCTTGAGAAGCAGATAATCTAAAATTAAAGAATATCAGTGTCAGTTTTGCAGTTCAAGTGAGATAGTAGTTGAGGTTTAGAAGCTTTTTGTCTCTGATTACAGCATTGGGCAAATAATTTTTTGTATTTTTGAATACCATGTACATTGGTTATATGTTCTATCACTGAAAAAAAAAATTACATGTTAAATACACAAGTTATTCACTGAACTAAATTTGTTTATAGAGCACTAATTTAAAACAAAAGTCATCCAAGGCAGTGTACAGTAAAACAAATAGCTGAAATTCAAATACATGCTGTTCAACTCAGTTCATAAGGCCTCAACTCAAACCAATGTGATAATGTTTAGTTTAGTTTAGTTTAGTTTAGTTTAGTTTAGTTTAGTTTAGTTTAGTTTAGTTTAGTTTAGTTTAGTTTAGTTTAGTGGGATTCTGCACACAGAAAACATTGTGGCATTGTGCAAGATTTATAAACTCGCTAATTTACATCTTTAGTCCTTAAGCCAGTAAACAAACATATTGTACATGTAAATTACAATTATAATCAAAATAAATCTGTTTATATTCAAGGTTAAAATACAAAAACTGATATCAAAACAAACACAAATCAAAGCTACTAAACATAATTCCAAAGGTAAAAACTTTAAATTTCATATAGTATTGAATGTTGAAATGCCGACCACAAACTAGTCAACCATTCATTCATTCATTCATTCATTCATTCATTCATTCATTCATTCATTCAGCATTATTGTTGGCAGCATTGACAGCTAAAAAGCATTGTTTTTATTTTCCAGAAAAAACAATTCTCACATTTTTATACCATCAGGAAGTGGGTTCCACTTCTTAATGACCCTAAACAAAATAGCAGATTGAACAAAAACTGACGTTCTTTTATACAGTTTAAAACAATCAGATTCAGTGAATTTAAAATGATGACAATATGAAGTTGTCAGCCCAGTGAAGGCAGCAGATTGCACTGAACTGAGTTTTGTGTCTTATACATGTACTTTCTGAGTCTGGTGCACAATTTACCGAAAAGACAAATCAACATGAAAAAGATTTTTTTTTAAAGTACTGTTCATTTGCTTCAGTTGACTTCTTTATGAGGACGAATTAGAGCACAAAACATGCAAGATTAACAAAACTCAATTGGAGCATAGTACAGTGTTTCATTATTTTGGTGAACTTGAATTAAAATGAAACTCTAATATGAATACACACCTTGTGTACAAAACTCTACCTTGAAGCTTTGTCCGTCAGCTCACTGCCAGCTCTCCCCTCTGTCCCACAGCCACCCGGTTCACGTGAAGGAGGAGCCCACTGAGGTGGAGGAGGACAGTCGGTCAGTCTCGCTCCTGGCCGGCATCACACACAGCCTGCCGCTGCCGAGTGACGAGCGCGACCTGGAGGAGGATCTTCCCACCGAGGAGCTGGAGTAGGACGGGAACTTACCCGGATCAATCCCAGAGTTCATGCACCGGTGTGAAGCGGGATAAAAAACAAAAAAAGAGCAGCAGTACACTCAAAAGAAAAAAAAATTATTATTTTTTTTTTTTTCATTTTAAAGAAAGTTCAAGCAACTAAGAATGACATTGACAAAAAAACAACAACAAACAACTCAAAACAGGGTTCGATGACTTTTGTTACTTTTCAGACGCAAAAACAAGACTGTGGAGCACTGCTTTACCTCCGAGTGTTGCTCGCATAACACTTGGCTCAGAGGTGTAACACCACTTTCTGCATTTACACGAAACCTGTGCGCGCACGCACGCACACACACGCACACACACACACACACACACACACACACACACACACTTGTGTTTACTTGTCAAACCACGTCTCGTCGTCCTCGCTGGATAAATCACCTTTATGTAGAGATCCCAGGAGGCATGGACACGCACACGCTCCCTCCTGCTCATCCCTCCACCCTGCATACACCCTTCTTCGTTCTCTCAGTGGTCTCTGGCTGCCTGGCGACCCGTTTTTGTATCAGTTGAGAAGAAACACAGACGTGTGTTTAAAAGAACAAAACGGACACACGTAGGATCATGTGTATATAGATTCGGAGCCGTCACCAGGGGCAGGACATCTCTTATCTCTTCCCCTCTATGAGTCGATCGTTTGCTTTTTCATTTTCTTTTGAATTTTTGATTAAAATGGATAACTGATGGGCTTTGAGATGTAGAGGAAGGAAGAGAGCCTCTGTCGTGTTTGCGAGGCCGACCCCAGCTCCCTGCCTAAACTTTTGACAGCAGCAAGACATCTTCTCTGTGGGACATCTTTTGAACATTTTTACTTCTACACATAAAAAAAGAAGACATTTTCTTATTGTGACTACAACCCAGCCCACCCCCCACACCCCTCCCCATGAAGACTGCAGGAAAAGGACCATTTGATGCTGTCTTTCCTTTCTCCTCGGTCTGCAGGTGGAACACTTCTGAGAAGGAAAAGAGAGGAGGAGAGCCGCGAGAAACGAGGAAGGACGTGTCTACAGAAACTTTGTGACTAAAAAGAAAAAAGAAAGAAAACTGTCAATGATTATGAAATATAACAAGAAAAAAAAGTGTGGTAGCTTTTGTCATTTCCTTTTATTTTTTATTTTATTTGATGTTATTTTTGAGGATTTCCATTGTGGATTTCTGCTTTGACGTACCTCTTCTAAGGATATTGTCTTTTTTGTATTGTAAGATGTTTGATTTTACTCTGGTTGTTCACACCATTCCAAACAAGTATTGGGGGAGAAACAAACAAAAAAAAACAAGAAAAGACAACAAAAAACTAAAAAAAACAACATAAATCGCAGTATTGTCCCAACTTTCCTGCCCCTTTCCTTTTCTGTCCCAAGTGTAGCAGACAAGAAAATTGGAAAAAAAGCACTTAAAAGTCGCCATTATCCAGATATTATTTAAGCACCAAATCTTTTCTTGTTGTTTTCTAAATTCTATATCACTTTCACTTGTTGTTTTAGTTGTGTATTTAGTTGAGACGTATCTGTAACGCTTTAAAAACATATAAAAATATATATTATAACTGCAGTCAGAGAATACCTCAGCCCACAAAGGTTCTGCCCGGAACTGTGTCCAAATTGAAAAAAAAAAAAGAAAGAAAGAAAAAAAAAACTGAAGTAAGGGGGAATTCTTTCTGTGGGACACCAAATGTGGCACCTCTGCTCAGCCTCGATTCAAAGCTCTATGGTTGTTATAGTTACTGTGTTGAAGCTTTCTACAATTCACTGTGTGAGTTTGTGTTAAAGGAATAGCACGTGAGATTTTTGTTTTCCTACCAGTGTCAAAGCATTACTTTTCTCAACAGTGCCATACCAAATTGAAGGTTTATTTTATTCTATTATCTCCTTTTCCCCATTTTATTTTTGTTACAGGTAACCAAAGAAATATGTAGAAAACCAAAAAAACTTTTACTTTATGTTGCTCTTTTTTTTTCATTTTTAAATATTCTAAAGAGCTGGCCAAAAGACAACAAAACCATAAGTTTTCATTTCTGCCATTGTGTTCATTTTACTGTTGTTTTAAAATTGCATTATTTACAGTGCTGATCATTCCAAAAGACCAAAGTGTGGAAAGCAAAGCAGAATTTGGAGACGGTTCAAATTACGTAGGAGGCCAGATACGAGTATTAACGAACAAACCTCGCACAGTTCCCCTGAGAAAAAAAAAAAAGCACTTAAAGGTGAAACTGTGTCTCTGGCGTACACAGGCCCAACTGTGTTTAAATCTTATTTTGGGACTAAAATGTTCTGAGCAGGCTGAACAATTGCAGCATTTAAATATAGCTTTGAATTTGTTTGAGATGCCAAAACAAGAGGCAAAAAATGTAAAGGCTTTCTGATGTTTTGGTGTTAATTAAATGAAAACAAATGGGGTTTTTTTGCATCCTCTTGATCAGTATGTGCTCTCATTTGTTAGGGAGAAATTATTCCAAATATGTTTGAAGACCATAATAAAGAGGGATGAATAAAATTTACCAATGGAATTAGAAAAACAAGGGAAACAATATTTGTTAAACATGGGTTCACGTTTTCACACTTTGTCAAATGATGTCTTGCACTTCCAATGTTTTCTTCTTGTTTCAAAAAAAAAAAAACCTATTCGGGTGACTTTGTGTTCAAATGGGAGCGTTTCCTGTCACATTTGGGACTGAATGTCTTACAGAGCGCAAACGATCACATTGAAAGTGGCATCTTGAAATGAGATAAAAACCAAAAATAACGCTACCTCCTTTTAAAAACTGTTGAACACAGCCAGTGGGAGACTGAACTCTCTGGATTTTATTTTTCTCCCAATTTTCATCAACGATAGTACTGAATGCCAAAACTAATATTACACTTACTGTATGACTGATACAGATAACAAAATATTTGCTGATCCGGACTCCCTCGCATGTCTGCTTGAGCCCAAAAGCATTAAAGTCGTTTCACTTCACAGATAATTTAGAATGACTACCTCTCCTTTCTCCTTAAGCCACATCTTAAACACTCTGCACATCTGGTCATTAGTGGCTGTGTTGTTGCACAGAGCTGATTGTCAGAGGTCGTCGTATAGCTGTGCAGCAACACGCACACACACGAGCACACTCAAACGCAGGAATATAATCAAAACACTGATAAGTTACTGCAGACAGAAACTCTGACCATCCAAAGACCCACAGCAGTGACCATTTTCACCAAAACACTCACAAAGACACAGAAAAGACAAACACACCTAATAGAACTCATCACTACTAAAGGTCCAAACCAGGAGGAACTGTTGCATCCAGATCATGTTTGACTTGTGCTTTAAAGGTACACCTGTAAACAAAACTGTTTTACAAAGATTGTTCGCAGGTCACCGTGTAATACTTTTTCTTGCCAGTTTGGCTTGAAACGTGACGCATTCCTGTAAATTACTGCTCGGCTCGTCTTTCCCATTCTGTTCTTCGATTTTTCTTTTTTTTTTCTTTTTCTGCTGTTGTTAAAAGCTTTCAACTCAAATTCCTATACTGTACTGCTAATGCTGAATATATGTATTTATCATATTAAGTGCTACAGGTATCTTGGTTTAATAGTTTTTGCTGGTTTTGTTTTCATTTTTTAGTTCTTCATAAAACGTCTGGGACGCTGATTTTTTTTTTTTTCTTTTAGGTGTATTATCAAAAAAATTGAAAAGAAATAAATTTAGATCAGTGGTTTAGGTAACAACTGTTTGTATATTTATCTTAGCTAGATCTATTTTGATACTTTTTTTGTCTCTGTATGTGTTTTTGCGTTTCTATGGAAAGGAAAAAAAAAACAACAAAAGGAAAACAAACTTAAAAGTTTCTTCAATGTGTATTGATACCTCAGAAGGACTTTTTCTCTCTCAAAGACAGGACCAAAACCTCTGACAAAAGAAAAGAGAAAGAGGAAAAAAAATGTAAGAAAATGTAGCCCCTCTCTTGCTTTAAAAGAAAAGAATATGCGGAGCTATAGAAAAAGCATTGCTGTTGGTCCTTTCAGGTGCCGATTTTTGTTCCTGCTCCATGTGACCCCTCCCTCTGACCCCCTGACCCCTGTCATTCCTATGCTGAACTCCGACCCACAGACCTGTCAGTCATCTGCAGGTGCCAAGGGGCTGTCACCGAGTCAGAAACCTGGCCGGTGGTGATGAGCTTAAAAACATTATCTCCCAATCCAACAGAGGCAGACAGGCTGACACTGTTGCATTTTTTTGATACTCCTCCTCTTGCTCAGCTCAAAAACCAAAATGTGGAATGGCTCTCGGAGATGCAGCTCTGACTACCAAAGGCATTGTGAGCCAACATTGCTTAGTCCAAACTCCTGAACTGTAACCAAACTGTAACCAAACCAATGCCACAACCAACCAAAAACAAAAACCAAGCTACTTCCAAAACTCTCCATCAACTTCACTTATCACCATTACTGATACCCCTCATACATCCACATAACAGTGTTGTAGGAGCAGTCTACCTCCCATTGGCTGGTGTCTGACTCAACAGGACGGAGGGAGATCAAATCCTGATGTGTGATTGGACAGCTCTGAGGCGTCACGCGAGGGTTAAGGGACTCTCAAAACGTGGAGCATTTGCCTGACGGTATTATGACTTAAGACAGCCAGAATCTGATGGAACTACCACTTAAACTATCCTCTGGTTAAACCTTAGGAATGTGTGTACATTTTCAGCAGTGACTCTTTTGATTTTTTTAGTTGAGTTTATCTGTTTACCTCTCTTTATTCTATTTTTTTGTTTGTTTCTTGTTATTTGAAAGTGTGACCCGAGGAAGAGGCGGGGACAGGGACTGGGTGCTTGCTTTAGACAGACAGATGAGCCCAGGCCTCTGATGCTCCTCCTCCCCCCGGGGTAGCCATGTAATGCCAGTCACTGCCCTTTTTCCTTCATGCTGTATAAAAACACACAACACACAGACACACACACACACTTACATATATCTGTGTATTTGTAACCTGAATCTTCTTGTGTCTGTTCATGCAGACAATAAAAAAACTGTACAGTAGGTCTAGTTGCATGTAATCTGTACTAATTATTGACAATGGCATTATAAAATGCAATAAAATACTTATTACACTGTCCCATGCTGTGTCCTTCAGGTTTTTTTTTTCACTTTCATTGCCTTTTACATTCTAACACATACACTAAACTTCACACACCAAAATGTACATCAATGGGCCTTGGTGATGTATGAAGCCATTTTGTTCATGTCATCAATTGTTTCCTTAAATTGCATTGTCCTGCACCTGTAAGTACAAGGACATAATTATTCTTCCAGACAATATGTGATAATAAACATAAAATCCTATTATCAGAGTACAGTTATACACTCACTGACAAAAGAGAGTAAGGCACCCAGATTGGATGAAATCTTGTTCACATGTAGACCAGTGATGGATATGTAAATAATTTGTTCTGTAAAGAGCCGGCATGTCTAGAACAGATACCAGAGGGTCTATAAGTGATGGCATCATGAGAGGAGGGATGGTGTTGTCAGGCACTTGCTGGAGTGTTTACAGTCAGTCAAATAGTGAGTAAAAGTCAACAGACTCAAAGCATACCTTGTAGACACATTAGACAACATTACTACCACTTGATGGAGTTGACAAAAAGTTGCATTGTGTGTTTGCATGAAGTCAGGTGGTTGTATGCAAGTTTCAACTTTGATGTGGGGTATACAGACGTTACAATGGCTTGATGTCATCCTACACCATTTCTCAATGACTGGCATCAGCCAGACTACAGGTTCACCATCCCATCTGTAGGCTGCCATTAACACCAGAGCAGAGACGGTTGCCTTTGACGTCGTACTGTGACCGGGAGGCACAGACTGGTGATGAAATGGATCAGAAATGGATCTTAGTTTTGCATTACCACACAAGACCTTTCTGTATCTGAATGGAGGGTAGAAGACCAATTCTGCCTATGTTGTGGCGAGAGATGCTAGCAATATTCCTGGTATCACTCTACCTGGTATTCCTGGTGGGAGGAGCCATAGGGAATGACTCCAGGTCACTTTTGGTAGTGATTCGGGAGACACTTACAGCACAGAGCTAGATCAGTGACATCCTGCGTCCTCGTGTCTTACCCGTTGAGAAACATCAACCTGGTACAGTCTTTCAACAAGGCAAAGCTCATCCACACAAGACAAGTGTGTCTATTGACTGTGTACACTTTGTTCAGGTCCTCCTGAGATCAGCCAGGTTCACCACTCTTTCCTCAATTGAATATCTGTGAGATCAGCTTGGACGTGAGCGTGGACCTAGTGCCGATCTGCCAGATCTCAAAGACCAGTTACAGCAGCCAGAGAGGACACAACAGCTGTAAAAAAAACCTCTGTTTCTAACTGAACTGTAGCTTGTTTCTAGATCTGAGGAGGTGACACGCCCTACTGAAGTGAAACCATGTGTTGGCACCATGTCAGTAGGGTAACTCCATTACTTACTCCATTATCCATTTGATCTGATAACGTTATCATTGCAATACAGTCACACGACCTTTCAACATGTGCAATTTTATTTCATTTCTACCGCAGTGCTTAACATTTTTGTCAGTGAGTGTATAGTTATAGGAAAAAAATATAAACAATTAAGATTAAATTTAAAAGGGGTTTACTTTCCTGTCAGAACAGCAAAGATCTACTTTTACTGAGCGATTCTCTCACCTTCAGTGCTGCTTGATAAGTTGGTCAAAAGCACACCCAGCTTTAAAACTTTAAGACCTATGATACAAACCAGCATCAAAATTTTTAAAGAAATATACCTTCCTCAGTTGGAAAGTTTAGGATTATTTGCCTAATTTCTGGGATTCTGCACAGTGTAGCTCCTCCTCGCTCTGATTTTGCACATTTCAAATTACCTTTAAACAGAGCTACAAGGGAAGCTACCACGAGAGATTGTCTAGTCCCACTTAGAAAGACAAACTTTTAATCAAACTTTTTTTTCTCATTCATCACATCAATGGATTTCTACACCACAGATCAGCAGAACATCCTCATCAGTCAAACTCAGTGTGATGAAAAAGCTTTTTGAGAATCAATATAGTAAACATTAAGTAGTTTTTTTTATATAAAATGAACTTACTTAGTTTACTGGACATGTGAAAGCATTTTTTATAAACAGTGTTTTAATTTTAATTACTGTTTTGACGTTGAATGCCTATTTACATAAAACCTTATATAAAGACTTCCAATTAAAACTTACCTTTTGGACTAACTTAGGTACATTTACCTTTTTTTACATACTAATTGACGTTCCCTGATTTTTTATATCAATAAATCATAATAGAAAATGTCAGTGTTAATTTCATTTACATAGCACCTTTAAAAAACACTTGAAGTTGACCAAAGTGCTTCACTATTGCTTTACCATTAAATTGCAATGAAAATAATTTAAATAAATGATTAAAAACATAGCAAAACACATAAAACACCATTAAAATCTCATGGTGTACCTGAATCAAAGTCCAAAGAAAAAAGATGAGTTTTCAGCTGGGATTTATTTAGTGCATATATTAAAGGGTAAGCTTTTCCATTATTTTGGGATAGCTATATAGAAACAATTTTAAGCTATTTACACTTAATATTTAGGTATAAATAAAATATACATGTTAGATAAATATCTGAGAAGGGGGCTGCAGTCTTGTAATCCTGAGGCTGCAGGTTCGAGCGCAGGTTGTGTCAGGAAGGGCGTTCAGCTTAAAACTATTGCCAAACCTCTCATGAGAGTTTACTTGCTGTGGTGACCCCTGCAGAAGGGAGCAGATGAAAGAACAACAACATAATTATTGGAGAAATGAACAATAAAAAGGCTATTAAGGTGGATAGATGAGTTCACCTGACATCATATTTCAGCTACTGCTTTAGCCGCTGGTGCTCAATAAAAAATTTTGAAAAATCCAGTAACTTGGAAGTTCATCTTGCATCAGACGAGTGGGCCTTCACGGAGGTCAGAGTGTGCTGTGATACAGACAGCGGCCACCAGGAGGAGTAAACAAACCAGAAAACACAAGCAGCATCTCAACAAACAGCAACAAACATCACTGCACACTAACAGGATCCGGCCAACAGGGTGGGCCAGAGAGTGCAAACCAAACAACAAGTGGGCTATTTGTCCCCTATGTGAAGAGACATAAAAACAGTTGAATGAACACTCCATAACATGATGCACTGCATGCAAAAGGAAAAAAAAGTTCTATAACAGTTTTTTTTAATAAATACATTCTCCATTTTTCTCTGTTTTGCAGGTGTTCCTTATGCCCTGCAGCTCAACTTCAAACCTTAACTTTGCACTATGGATGTGTTGCCATGAGGAGAAAAAATGGAAAGTGCTTAAATGTTTTTTTTTTTTGGAAAGTTGAAACTTTGTTTAATCTTGTGCTTTTAGTGAACTTCTCTGTAATTCCACTGGGAGGAAACTCACTCCTGACGCTTAAATCCCTGTGACATTTGGTTTTTGGAGAGCCCCTTTCCCTAAGCCTCCTATATAGCCGCAAGCATACACACACACACACACACACAAAACCACACACACACAAAACACACACTCACTGGTATATACACTTCATGAATACTGAGCAGAAACTTAGTATAATATTCTTGTACAAGGTGAGCCAGGGTGCAGAGCAACACAAAAAAGGGGTTATTTTTGGCACAGTAAGGAGGTTTTTGGCTCAAACCTGAGGCTTGAACATTTTTCTTGATCCTCATCTGGACAGACTGGGTGTGTGCACACAAATGTAGACTGTTTGTTTGCTTGAAGGTTGATCTACACTGTGGTGGATCTGATTCCCTATCCAGGTGCATGAACTCTCAATGCAAAAATCAATATGCATGTTTGTGAGATTGGGTGTGAGCTGAGGGTGTGAACGGCTGCAAGTCCCAACAGCATGGAGAGCACTGAGGTCCAGGCAGACCCTATGAGTCATAAAACAAATTCACTCAGGGCCTTCTCAGTTCACTCACTTTGTCGCCCCTCTCTCCCTTCTTCGTCTCCACGTCTGTGGCTGAATCAGTGGGCCATCCTCCAAAGAGCATTCTGACTCACTGAAAACAACACAACATATTTATCTGCTGCAGCGCGATCCACATGGATCAGCTTATTCCTGCCTTCTTTGGCGAAACTCATGAAGCCAGCTATTTTTGTTTCTTCTTTCCAAGACTCGATATGTTTTCATTCTCAGTTTGGTTTCAAACCTTCAGGATCCTCTGAGCGTTTGACATTTTAAACTAAACTTAACACACAGCATTAAAATTGTGAGGGAAAAGACAAACTGGCATTTTGGACTCAAACAGTATGCACAAATTCAGTTCATTCATTCATAGCTATATTACCATTTAAATCAGTACTTCAGATCTATTTTATAAGCCTTTGCATTGCCTTTAATAAAAAAAAGAAACAGTTATGTACATTGAATTTTTTGCTTTGTCAGAAACAGTAATGCTTCCATTGCAATCTGGTACAATTCCAGCACAAATAGCTCAATATTTCTGCCAGTCCAAAATAGCTTTTGCATGAAATGCGATGATTTCTTTCAGATTAAAGTTGTTTCCAGACAACAGCAACCCACTTTGGTCTCGGCTCCACTCAGACCGGCCTTTAGAGCATCGACCTGGTCAACAATAAACTATTTCTCCAAATCTAAGTTGTTCACAAAGCAATCTACAACAAGATATTAATTCTTCATAACCTTTCTACAAAACCCCACATCAAAGCTAACATTTTAAGGTAAATCACTGAAAATAAGGTTTATTCATAGACAAGCTAACTCATTGAAGATTTATTCTTATAGCTATCAGTGAGGTGAAAACCTTCAAACTATGTGCAGTTAACTAATAAAACCTATGTATTTGTTAAGATGAGATAAGATCAATTTTAACTATATTTAAAGCCTAAACCTACATTATGACAGTCATTAAAAGCATACATTTTGTCAGATTTGATTTTGGTTTCCATCCAGTTAACCTGAAATGTATAAAAACCTTCAAGCTGCGTTATAACAAGAGACAAAGACACATTATGACCACTTTTCTATTAAAGCAGCAAATTTTTAGAGTCCCCTCGACCACTGTTTATCCCCTCTAAGTCCAAAAGGCTTTCAAAGGAATGCTACTGTTTACACAAAATTTGTATTTGTAATAAATTATTTTAAAAGTACAAACAATATGAAATACTCCAATATTTTTAGAAAGGTTTAACCTAATCATTCAGAGGTTACTTTCTAAAACATTTACCTATAAAGCAACCTTACAACTTTATCTCAAATTTGAAAAACTCTTGGCGTATGGATGAGACACACATGGGAGAGAAATAAGTCTCTGTCAATATTACCAGACAAAGAACTAACTGTGAAACACATTTTGATGCAGCTGGAAGAAGCTCTAACTTATTTTTTCAGCATTCAAAGAAGTTTAGGGTTTTTAAAACTGTATTACTTGTTTAGTGAGACAAGTGTTTGATTTGAATTTTGTTTCAGCACACTAATTGTATTTTATGTATAAGACAGTTCTTCTGGTATAACACAGATGTAATTTTGAGAAGGCAATTTCCTATCTCGAAAGTAATAATAATAATAAACTCTGTGATTTCCTGTCACTGTACATCTTGTTCCTTCTGTGGTCTGTACTCCATCTTATTTATAGATATGAAGCCTTGCTGGCAGCCGAGTTAAATTAGGGACCTACAGCAGAAACAGCCAAACATATTCACACCTACTACAAATTTAGAGCTATGGTTCCCAAAGGTGGGGTTAGGGCCCCTCAGATAACCTCCAGATGTCAGCTTACATTTCAAAATGTAATTGTTACAAAGAATAAAAACTGTAGTAATTTAACGAAACGGAACCTGCATTTGCTCGGAGAAGTTTTTGCTGTCATTATATTCTTGTTTAGTAAGGTTATCAGCAAAGTGTGTATATTTAATTTGGTAATAAATGGGGGTGACCAGCCTTTGCATCTATCATTTTATGGGTTGAAACCCAGATAGTTTGAAAACCACTGATTTAGAGGGTACAGTGAACCGAACATGCACAACGTTTGACTCTAAGTGGAAATGTCACCCCAAGAAAGTAAGAGAAACTCCAAGTAAAATTTGAACAACACAGTCAGAAACTGATATTAAACACAGCTTGCACACTGAGTGACTAGGTGCCAAAGTGATTTTTAAATCTAGCTGTTAGGGTCTCACAGGTAAACCCATGTGCTCTTACCAGCAGGAAACCTCCCCTGAGAGCCCAGGAGTCTTTTTCTCTTGAGGATGACTCCTTGGGAGGCAGAAACAGCTAGAGAGAGAGAGAGAGAGAGAGAGAGAGAGAGAGAGAGAGAGAGAGAGAGAGAGAGACAGAGAGACAGAGAGAGACAGAGGGCCCCAGCTACAGAACAAAAGCATCTTTGTGAATGATTGAAACCACATTTTACCCTCTCGCCTCTCTCTCTCTCACACACACACACTCCTCCTCATGCTCTCTCTCTTTCTGCCAGTCGTTATACTTTCAAGAACCACTGAAACAATCCGAAGTTTAGAACCACACAGTGTGTGCAGATCCATGTTAACTTCGCCGGGAGCTCATCTGTCTAAGCCTCAACATTTCCTGCATCTACCCCAGCAGAGCTTGAGATCTCATGTAGTCTGGTCAGCCGTAGATCTCAGTTGAGCTCAGTCCTGCAGCCACCTGTTCTTTCTCAGCTGAGATCTAGGAAGGCCCCCAAAAGCCTCTGAGGCCTTAGCCAAACCCAAAAAAAAATCAAGTCTGACAAGAAGATTGCCTGTGGACAATTTGCCCTCCCCGGTTCAGCTTAAAGAGAAAAAAATAGGTCACCTTTATACATTTGTAATTACATGCAGCCTCTCAGCAAAAGCTGTAGTTCTGTTGCCAAAAAAAAAATTAAAAAAAAAATAAACTGGTTTATGTAGCATGATGCAGAATGACAAAAAATACAGTAATAATGACAATGGACAAAACATTAAATATTTCTTATTTGTGTCTAACAATAGATCACATTTTGGAAAGTTCACTTAATGTAAAAAAAAATAAAATAATCGTCAAAAAGACCTAAAAACATTGACTTTAACACTTGCATAATGTTCATTATTACATTTTTCTGCAGCAACACACAATTCCACATTTTTATTACCCTGAAACTTTATTACCTTTTTTATAGAGCAATAAAAAATTTCGAAAAATTAAAATTATTGAAATTATTTTTAAACGCCTATACTTTAAATCAGTGCCACAAAGTTATTTTTTCAAGTTGACACTTTCGAAGCAGATTTAAGATGAATGAGTTTAAGCCAAATTAATAAAACTGATTTTTAAAGAATGATTAAATTGTGAAATTGAACATGAAATTTGCCTACGTGTTTTATATTTGACAGCTTTGACTAAAACTTTGTCACTGGCATAAGAATTCCTTTGGTTGAGATCCCACCGTGACAAACTGATGCGGTTCTCAAGTGACAGTCAGTTTTATGCCTCTACATTTTCACGTGTCCATTTGAAAATTTGGCTCAAGATTAATGATCAAAATGTACAAAATGTGTAAAAGTAAGAAAGTGAAAGAAACCCCAACATTTCAGATCTAAAATAGAAACAGTTAGCTTTACCATAACATTGTAATGTTCTGTAAAAAAACACATTTCTGGCTAATAAACATGATGAGAAATTAATCCTCGTTAAAAGAAGCCATAATTGGACACAAGCTGAAAATAACATTTTCACATTTTGATATTACAAAATGTACGTCTATGGGCAACAGTAATATATGTGATGTTTATAAATTGGTACATGTAGAAAAAAGTTATTTTAATTGTATTAGCCTTGCATCCGCCCAAAAACTGCATTTTAGGAACGCCAAATATTATCTTTGGGAAACAACAGAATATAGGTAATTTTCTGTGTTTCTGAGTGGATGAAAATATTCCTAGAAACAGTGCTCTGTTTGCAAGGACAGTTTTGGAAACAACAAATACAAAGATGATTTTGAAAAAACAATGTTCCCATGTGGACAGCGCTTCAGTCATTTAGAGAGTTTTATTTAAAGTGACTCGTTTAAAATGGATAGGGGCTGAAATCACAATCTTTCAATCGGGTGACAATTCCTCTAAATAAATTCTTTCTTGTGTAAATAGATGGTGAGATTTGACCTTACTGTCACACAATCATCCCACACTAACTGACTGCTCCACAGGAGCATGGACAGCGTTAAAGATGTATGTAAAATATGTGGTTCAACTAAAGGCAAAATAACTACCTTCATATGGGCAGAGCTTGTCGATTTGAGCCCTGCCAGAGATGAGGAATGAACAGGCTCTCTGTCATTTGTTCGGACAGTTTACTGGAGACACGACGAGCCAAAGTTTTCATCACTTTTTAAAACTAGCCTCCAAACAAGACAAAAAGGCCAGTTACCAGGGTATGAACAAGCTTCGGCCTACCACAGACAAATGTTTTACAGGATGAATAAAAAAAAAAATAAAATAGAGATTGATTAAACTAACGCCAACTGTCTGTCGAGCACCTGAATGGAACGGATATAAAAACAATAGACTGTAAAAAAACAACAACTTTTCGAAGTTGTAAATGATGGAATCCAGTGCGACTCAAGAGAGCTGGCGCATTGTGTCCTTTTAGTACTTTAGATTTACTGTATTAGCAGATTTCTACATATCAAGAATTCCTCTTTTAGAACCTTGTGGGTCAGTGAATTACCTAAAATGATTTAAGTCTTTTCAATTAGGACTGGACATGTTCTTGTCCTTCCCTCTAAACCCCCCCTGCATTAGTTATCAAATCATAAAGTTATAGATGTAAAACAGCAGGGAGGCTGTAAAACTGGACTATGAATGAGGTCGAAGTGACTGTGGCATGTTGGGAGAACTGATTTTGCCCACAGCTGAAAGGCGAAGGTGGACAACAATGTTTTTGCCCATGCCTGGAAGTGTTTGTGTGTCTGCCTGTCACCAGAATATTGCATGAACCACTGGATCTATTTTATTGAAACTCTCAGGAAATAATCAATAGATTTTGGAGTCAGCCTAATTCAAGATGGCAGCCACAGCCAAAGGACTTTAGAAAACACAAAAAATGCTACAAAACACGAAGCACACTCCAAGTGCATGAAATCTTTGACCTTAAGCATGCATGGTGTGTTTTATTTTGCATTATGCCCAGCGGTAGAATAAAGGAATTTGACCTGACCACATTGTTTCCCAATGTGTGCCACAAACTTCTTATTTATTCCAGTTACAGCAGGAAGGTTCCCTGTTTGAGTTTTCACTTTAATATTTTAGTGCAGACTTTACTTTGTTTTTGTGCCTCTGAGGTCCCAGATGTGATTAAAAAAATGCTTTGGTTAATTGTTCCTGTTCAACTGACCTTAGGAATGAGAATGCATGATTGTTGGTCTGAGATGAACCATCAGTCCGTCCTGAGTAGTTTCAGAAAATTGTACATATCATTGTCATTCTAAAGCAGGGGTGGGCAATCCTGGTCCTGGAGGGCCACTATCCTGCATGTGTTACTTGTTTCCCTGATCCAACACACCTGATTCAGTGGTTAAATCACCTCTTCATGTTCTGCAGAAGCCTGTTAATCACCCATTGATTCAACTCAGGTGTGTTGGAGCAGAGAAACAAGTGAAACATGCAGGATGGTGGCCCTCCAGGACCAGGATTGCACACCCTTGTTCTAAAGTGAAGCGAAGTGAAGTGAAATTTATTTATATAGCACTTTTCCGCAACAAGGCGATTCAAAGTGCTTTACAACACAGAAACAACAATCAGGTACATAATCAAATACAGATAAAAACATCATATCAAACATCATAAAAACATAATCAAATATAGAGATACAGAAAAGACATACACAATGTTGTCCACTGAACCTATAACAACAGTGGAAATCAATATCTGATTTATTTTTTTCTTTTTAAACTAACCTTGAAGGTAAACTGTCATGATGTAGATGAATCACTGTTAGAATCACCATTAAACAAACAAAAAGGTTAATCTGGTCTTTAAATCCTTTTTGTGAATGAACAAACTTCCCCTCCGCGAGTCCTCACAGCACGTAAAAATAACAACACAGAGGGGCCAGGAAACAAAAGTTCTGCTCGCTCTTGTCGTGTTCAAACAAAAAGCCTCATAAAAATGAAATAATTTCACAAAGTCACTATGCTGTAATTATGCCAAGCAGCAATTACGCCTTCGGTGTTTCCTGGAACAAAGATGATGAAGGTGGCTAACAAAAACAATCTAAAGAGCTAAAGGCCCAGCATTCCTTGAAGGCTTGCATATCGCCCGCCACCTTTCATGCCAGAGTTTCAGACAAGTTATGTACAATCTCGTGCAGTATTGCAGGACCTCGCGGGATCTTGATGTATGTGTTGAGGATGACTCTCAGCTACTACCACACCAAGGTTTAGCTCAATACCTGAAAAGTTATAGCCACGTGTGTGTTGAATACGTCGATTAGCTGTGGCAGCCAACTGGAAATGTGGTGGCTCTAAAAGTTGATCAGCTGTGTACATTCAGTTATTACTTGTTGAAAGTTTGAATTAAATTTATCTATTGTTCATAAGATACTTTGCTAAAGTTAATTTCAAAGTTTTGAGCAAACATTGTGCAATGCATAGTGGTCTTGGAATGTGCTGGGGATGCTCAGCTACTTCCACAACAGATTTTGGCTTAATAGCTGTCAAATTAGCTGAGTTATTGCTATTTTTGTGCCGGCCAATGACAGGGAGCTGTGGCAGCCATCTTTAATTGGGGTGACTTCAAAAATTAATCAGCTAAAGATGTATATCCAAAGATTACTTTCTAAAAGTTTCATTATTATCCACTGAGTGGTTTGTGAGATATTTTGCTAACAGAGAGAGCTGACTCCAACAGTTCGTTGCAAAGTTTTAAAAACAAATCTAACCTAATCTGTTGGTGCTCAGAGTATGTTTTAGAGAAGACACTCGGCTGCCAACACACCAGATTTTAGCTCAACATCTGTAAAAGTGGCTGAGCCGGAGCCATATTTGTGTTTGCGCAGGTCGCTGTGGCGGCCATCTTGAACGGGGTTGACTCCAAAAGTTAACGCAGCTGGATGTGTGCATCCATATGTTCTAAAAATTGTCATTGAAATTCACTCAGTAGTTCATGACACATCTTGTTAATTTTGTTTAACGCAGCACACGGGGGCAACGATGACGCTCATCCGCTCAACAGTAACGTGAAACGAGAGAAACTCTTCGTAAGCTCTGCGTAAAGGAGAATAATGGTCGAATAAACTCGATGACCTGCTGATGTTTCTGCTGTTTGCGTTATTAATGACAAAACACTTGGTTCCTGGACTCGCACTGTCTAATGGGAGCTTGTCTGTCAGTGTTCTGTCTGCTTCGGGTTAAGAAGGGGGGGGGGGGGGGGGG
>NC_051433.1:17022553-17079342 GCF_001649575.2 Kryptolebias marmoratus
GGGGGGGGGGGGTTAATTATATGACAGTACAGTTCAGCCCAAACTACTTTATTGCCTGGAGGAAGAACAATCCCTGCTGCCTGGAGTTTCCTGTCCAGAAGCAGCAGCACAGAGGTCTGTGGCAAACTTGTGGGTGTGAGTGAGGGAAGAGGCAGTAACACAGAGAGGACACCAGGCTCAGTCGGAGAGCGCACACAGCAACTTTGGCACGATCGTGGGGTTAGGTTTTAGGAACGCGTCGAAAGCGCGCAGGCGAGGAGACCCCGGCGCGCTGCACCCTGCAGGGACACCGAAAACTACCCAACAAACATCTGGTCTGCCGGAGGAGGACAGAGCGAGCCGAGGAGAGGCGCTTTGGAGAGGATAAAGTCTCCCCCCACCCCCCAGGCTGAAGGAAAATGCTCTGAAAATCCGGGCTCGGTGTCACCTGCACGAGCCGAGGAGGAGGAGGAGGGTGAGAGATCCGAGGAGGTCGGTTTGTCACCCTGAAAACAACAACAACAACAAAGGAGGAGGACTGGGAGAAGAAGGAGCTGGAGGGCTTCGGAGGTCCCACCTGAGGAGATAAGAGATGAATTAGTCCAGCACAGCACGAAGGGAAGCCAGGCAGAGAGAAAGGTAAGGCTGTGCCGCTGAACTTAAAATAAAAGAAAAAAATAAGGGGGTTATTTGGACGAGCAAAAACTGAGAGAGAGCTGGAGTTAAAGTTCGGCCTCAACTTGCAGAGACTCGTTCAGAATAAAAGAGACGGAGCAGACATGCTATCAGGTAAACAGAATCCACCCGTGATGGGGTTTAAGCTCCCCATACACTAAAATATTCCTATTAATGTCTCTTTTAAAGGGTAAACTTGCTTATGTGAGACTTTTTGGCTCGTAATTTCCCTTTTGTTCCAGAAACTTCTGCAAACTTTTCGCCCTTCCAGAAGTTTGTTGCGCTTGTTTGTGAAAAAAAGGTAACTAATTTATCGCGCGAATGACTTCAGCACAAGGCTTTGTCTTAAAAACTTCGCTGAGAGTTGTCAAAACTTTTCAGGGGCAATGGGTGCACGCAGCGAGCGGCCGCGAGAACGCGCAAACAGCTGCCCAGCTGAGCCGAGGAGGCGCGCGCCCGGCACCAGTCAGCACGTGAGGCTGCGTTGAGCTGCTCTCGTCTATTATGAGGGGTTATCTGGAACTTGCTCGCCGTTCATTGGCTGTCCGACGCCTCCCTGAAGCAGGGCACTGAGCAAGGTCAAAGGTTAAAATGGACTAACTGGTTGCACTGGTTTCCTGCGACTTTTTTATGAAAAAGTCAAGGACAAAATCTAGTTTTGAGTCATAAGTTTTCATCTAAACGCAATATTATTGTTTCCCAGTTTGAGATATGGTAAACTGGTGGTCCTCAACTGGTGGGTTGTGACCCAAAAGTGGGCCGCAGACCCATTTTCAGTGGGTCGTGGGCCTTTGCCTGAGAAAAAAACTGAAGAAAATCAATGCTCTGATTGTTCTGCCAGGTTAATGCTAGAATAAGTGAGTGAATAATTTTAATAAAATGTTTGTTATATATTTTATTTCATGTTCTTGCATGAAAGCACTGTCGATTCTGTTAAAAAAAGGCTGAAATTCCTGAAGTGAAGTGTTTCGGTTGTGTTTAAAATACAGCTAATTAAGCCTAAAAGGGAATAATTCCCTCTCTAACATCAGCACTTGCTGGTTGTTTTGGTTTCTCATTAAACTGAGTTGCGTTAGCCTACTGTGATGGTTTATTATTGAAGGTAAAACAAGCAGAACAGAAGCGAAAATCAGCACAACCTGTAGACTAAAGCTAATATCAACAAAACAATAACTCTGGAGAAAGTTTTTGTAACTAAAGTTAAATATTATGATAGCAATAAAAGTTACAAATACGAAAAGTCATAGCCCACTATTCCCAATCAAGCTGAACCTTTTGATTTAGTTATATTTAAAATAGCATAAAGTGTGCAAAAGTAGCTGGCGTCCAAAACTGTACAAAAGAAACTATAAACAGGAAAGCAGTATGAATGTTGACTGAGCATTTACACAATTATGGCAGAAATACATGCAGTATATTTGTGTCTTTATTGTTTTATTCAATCAGTTTTACTCTAAAAGTATCACATATATTAACACAGAAGAATTTGGCTTTCATTTGATTTTTTTTTTTGAGTCAGCAGCACAAAAGACATCACATGACAGCTGTCATCTGCTGCGTTATGCAACATCAGTTGCTTATTGTGAAATTGTGTTGTGTCTGCTGATGTTCCTGTGCATCCCATGCTTTAATCTTAGAGCAGATTATCGTTCTCTGTAAGTGAATCACATAAACATGCTTATCATTTTCCCAGAATAGGTTTTAAGATTTTGCAACTATTCATATAAAGAAGGAATCAGTGTGTTTCAAGTTTCCTAAAAACAGTTTTCTGAAGAGTTTTAGAATAGCTAGAATGAGTTACGCTAGTTTAATTCAGTGTAGAATATGTAAAAAATAATAAATGTGTGATAGTGCTACTCCTTACTGTCTGCATCGTTTTCAGTCACCATAAGCTTTTTGTTCAATTTACTATTTTAGTTTGTAAAAAAGTGCACTTTAATGATCATAAAGAGACAAAAATCATATAAATTCATTTAAATAAATATGTAAACATGTCTATTTTCAGCAAAATAGTCAATCTGTTAGCAAGGAAGTGTTCATGAAAGAATTATAGATTTATTTACAAGCACAAATGTAGACTAGACAAATGACAATAAAATACCTTGTTTTGTTTTGTATAAAATGGGAAAAAGTACAATATTAAACACACTTCCTGTGTTAGTATTTCTTTCCCTATGCAGTTCTAATCCGAACTAGTAAATGTTTCATTGATCCCATCTCCTTTTGGTGCTTCAGGCTCATTCACCTCCTCCCAGAACAGCCAAGGCCTACGCCCATGGACGAGGAGAGGAGCGCCACTGCCATCTCCAAAGAGCCGTCTGAGAATGAAAACCCTGATCTGCCAGTACCCAGTTTCCAAACAGCCTCAAACTCAGAGAGTGAAAGCAGTTGCTCAAGCCCACCCCCCTGTCCTGGCGAAGGTAAGGGAGCGATTGCAAAAGAAAACACAGCATTCGCCTCGTTCCAGCGTGTCGCTGAAAGGCCTGCAACAGCTTTTTATTTAAGAATGGAAAACAGTTGCAAGATGTGTCTGGACATCGTTTTTAGTTGACTGAGGTTAACATTTCCCAGTGCAAAGTGTTATAAAGCTTTTGTCATTCGTCTCTCTGATGAGTCACGAGTTCTTGAAAAAGGAGAAGTTTGGATTAGCGATGACTGGGTAAACGTCTCCATTTTCTCTTAGGCTTTTTAGAATCATAACTCCTACATATGGAAGTAAAGGAGCTGGATCTGTCATTCACCCAATAACAGCTGCAATAACGTGCAAATTTCCCCATTGTGGGATCAATAAAGTTTATCTTATCTTATCTTAACAAATCATACATACCTCTCTGAAATGATGTGGCAATTATAGGCATACGTCAGACTTTTTAGCTAAATCTTTATAGACAATGAAAGACCAGTTGGTGAAATATGGTTTAAGTTGGGCAGGGCCTGCTTTGATCATCTCGCATCTTTGTGTGACTCATATAGCTGCTGTTGCCTGTGACGCTCATTTATCAGGATAGAGGTAAATAGAGATTCTGTGGCAACATATTGTGTTTTATCTACAAGCCATGGTGCTAAAAGTATAATAGTTGTATTTAACACTGTGACAGTTTATATGGGTCACTGTTTTATGAAATGGACAACAGCTAATCGTACACAGTTTTTGTAACTTTCCTGAAAATTTCTCAGAAAATCCTTGTAATTCTGTAGGTTAGAGGGGTTTCCAGCGACTGGGTGTAATAGTTGTGTAGTCAGGTGACGACACAGCCCTGGATGTTCTGTGGGGTCAGGACCAATTCAGCATCGTGGAACACTAAAACGCCTTTATGGGACTTCAGGGAATTTGGGGATGAACCCTTGACCTTATCTCTTTGTGAAATTTGTCACGGTAGAGGTTGACTAACACGGGAGGGTGATGGGAGCAGGAGCATGTGGATTCGACTCAGGGGCAGTTCTGTGCCTGGATGACTCATCTGAGATCAGCAGTTTTGAGTCAAGTTCCCTCTAGTTTCACGGAGAAAACAACCGTGCTGACTGTATATTAGAGTGCAGGTCTTGTGGGGTAATTAGGGTAGGTGTGGTTAACAGTCGGGGTAGTGTGCAGAGATTTAAGTGGCTTGTTGCCATGGGAACCCACCACAAAAATCTTTGATGGCTGATTCCTTTATCCTGTTCAATTTTTGTTTTCTTTTGGTTCTTAAAGGTAAGCTCAGCTTGTTATCAGAAGTGCAGTGAATTTCTTTTAATTACATGGACATCTCTGCATTTGCGGTTAACCGCTATGACTTTAACAATAAATAGTATTGAAGGTATTAATAATTCAAGAGAGGTTTTATAGTTAATAACAAGACAACTCTGTCCAGTTTCTTTTTACTTTATTTGTGCACAAAGCCCATCTGTGATGTCTTCGACTAACTTTAAACTTTGATTGTTAGTGTGTTTGTCTAAAGGTTTGGGGTTGGAGGAGACGAGCGGTCATACTGCCACCTGAAGCCAACAAGGCTCTCTGCCACAAAGAATTCATCCTTCAAATAAGCATTTGAACCGTACGATAACAGGCTGTATTATTCCCAGAAAAGATGTTTCATTTGGACAGCAGTTAAAAATTGTGGGACAAAAATACCTCTTTGTCTGTTCCTGACTAGCCTAAAAAGTGTACAAAAATCACTTTTCTGAGTCACTACTTCTGTCAGCTATTGACAGATGGTGAGCTACGTTTGAAATAGGATGATGTGTCCTTTATTCATGTATATATTAACAAACATTAACTGACTCCTACAGTGGTCACCTCTGTTTGGATGTGGATTTCCATCACTATCGGTGAGCTTTAACTGTTTGCACCAGACCTGCAACTGATGCGTTTGCCACAATAAGTAGGTGTCATTCTGCTACACAGGAAGTGAGCAGAATGTCTCCAAAAAAAAAAAAAAGATATTTGTGTTAAATACATTTTGATGTAGCAGGACTGTGGGGTAGCTTTCCAGGCTACGCCTGAATTATGACACTGCATCAGGACGAAAGCAAATCACAATGTACTGTAGAAATTCAGGAAAACGTTCTTTCCATGTTCCATTAGTACCAAATAAATTGTAATTTATTTCAATATCTAAATTGCAGCTTTAAACAGTATGATTTAAATGTACCATTTTTAGAGCCACAACATAATTTGTGACATTCTCAGCTTTTGAAGATGAGTTTTAAACACAGGAAGAAGGAAAATTTTAAATAGTTTTTAGGTTGTTTGCCATAATAAAAAAAGGAGGCCTTGTGTTAAAAAAAGCATTCCTAAGAAAAACATTGAACGCCCCAGAACATCCGTGTTCCCAATGCACTTCTCAGTGTGTTTGAATAAATGCAAAGCTACCACCAGCTAACTCAGCAGAAAGACTCCACAATAATGTTTTTCAATTAAACTGACTGTGTCCAAAAATCACTTAAACTTGCAAATCAAAAACAACAAAACAGGAGTGTTAAATCAACAAATGACTTATGTTTGTTATGTTTCTGATTTGCAGCTTCCCTAAGCAGTGATAAGCACTGCATGCAAGAGGTTTGTTCAGATCAGTCATTTTCTTCGGATTCAGTTCATTTACCATCAATTTCATTAAAATATAACAAGGATTGTTAGTTACTTATTCAAGTGCTTGTTATAACTAACAAAGAGATATACATCAAGTATTTGTAGGGCTAAGTTATCCCACTAATCAAACGCCTTATTTAAATCACAGAAAGGTTTATTTTTGCTTTGTTTTTTTTGTTTTTTTGCAGTTTTATACGTGGTAAATAACTATTTTTTTTACTGACATTGCTACTTTAGTCTCTGTCTCTCTGCCCAGGTGTAGTCTAAACCGTTTCCATTTTCATTTCATCTCTGTATTTGTTTCAACGTGTCAGCTTTTTTTTTCTCTCACTCTTCTTTTTTTAGCTCCTGAGGATTTGTTGAGGCTTGTGCTAATTTGGTTTCTTACAGAGATCGTATAGGCTGGGAGCAGCTAAAGGATTTTTACTGCTTATCTGAACAACAAAAACAGGAACTCTATATGCTCCTTTACCGCCTCACAAACATTTCAAAAATGCTGGTTGCTGATGCTTTGGTGGTTTGTGCTTTTTTTCCCCCTCACCCAGACAGCATACATGATTTTAAAATCTTGCAGTTTAAATTTAACTTACTTATTTTCTGTGCCTTCTTTGTGCTGGAGCCTATCTCAGCTGTCAGCGAGGTGTACGAATCCATCACAAAGATACACAACCATGCACATTCACTCTTAAAGCCAATTTCGAATCATCAGTTAACCTAATGAGCATGTTTTTAAACTATTAGAGGAAACTGGATTACTTGGAAAAAGCCACTCTTGCACAGGTAGAACATGCAAACACCACACAGAACGACCCCAGCCCTGATTTAAATCCAGGACCGTCTCGCTCTGAGGATACAGCTCTAACTAACCACTCCACTGTGCAGCCCGTAGCTCAGACAGATTTACTTTGTTTGTGAGACATTTAATCCCAGGTCCTGTTACCTTTTCACGTCTGTGGCAGAAGCAATCAGCTACTGCTGTTTTTATGGCTGATGCCACTATTTTATAATAATTTCCGTCAAACTACACAATCACTAAAACTATAAGCTTGAGTGGCAACTGGTTATATTCTGATTGTAGAAATATATATAAAATAATAGCTATCACATAAAACATCTTTAAAGCTGTTAATTTCATGTTGTGACAGCAGGGCTGACCTCAAGCACATTTTAAGTACCTGCCATGCAGTCAGCAGCGTTTATCCGTTGGAGACTTCCCAGATGTTGATACTGTTAGGTTGCATTGTTTGACACATGGTCTCAGGGTTGCATGAAGGGTGGGGAAGAGGTGCGTTTAGAATAACACACTGAAGATGGGGTTTCAGTTTTTAAATAAGGGAATCAGAGGGAGGGCTCTGACTATCAAAATGCTCATTTCCCCCCAAAAAGGTTTATGCTAGGGTGCTGCAAAGGGGACTCTGGCTGACTGTCAGGCTACAGGCTCAGGAGGAATAGTGTGGGCTTTGGCTGGGCTTTGAAACACTAGACTACCTTTATGTCATTGCAGGATGTTGTGAGAGTTGAACGATAAAGTTTACATAAGCTGTTCAGAAATGTGGGGGTACTGCAGTAGTGCAAGTTTGGAGAGGCTATTACAATGAATAGTCTGGTGTTTTGTTAGAGCTGTGTTTATAGTTTCAACCAAAAAGTGAAACATGCCTTTTGACGGCTGTACGACTCCATTAAAGTTGCTTTGTTATAATTATTCTGCTCAAGTGGTGAGGACTATGTCTTATTTGGGAAATTCAGAATCACATTTCCGACATTTGCAGATTTTCAGAGCATATTTTGGGCTATAGTGCCATACATAATTATGTACAAGTAGCAACCTAATGTATTCCTGCGTTTCATATCTTACCTATGTTTACATCCACTACTCATCAAACAGACTGCAGTAAAGTCAGCTGCTCCGTCTGCTTAGTCAAATAATCTGAATCTAAATTTGTTGCTTAATTATCCTATGATTATTAAAGTCACACATCTATGCAAAGTCTTCCACCGCAGACTGCACTGGGGAGTGGAGGTGCAAAATACTGTTGTCCTCTGCAAATATTTTGTACCTGCTTAAAAGGTTGCTGGATTAATCCGTTGGTGTTTTTAATCGTCCCTTAAGTTAGCAAATCTAGCAACATATTACTATGTTTGCAATAGTGTAAATGTGACCATCTTTATCCACTGGTTGGAGACCTGTGTGTATCTGTGTGTGCATCTAATGACAGAAAGCCTGTGTTGTTGTGTTGCATACACTTCAAGACTAAAAAAAAACTTTCTGCAAAATTCCAACTCTACAAAGTCACAAAATTGGATTTTTGACTGAAAGTGCAAAATTACATTCTCTGTAGGATGGTTTGACTGGGAGACAGGAGCTCAGAGTAGAGCCACTGTTTCTTCACATGAAAAGAAGCCACATGAGATGGATTAGGCGTCAGATCAAGATGCCTCTTGGCCACCTAGCTTTTGGAGGTTTTCCAGGCATGTTCAGCGAGGAGAAGGTGACAGGTAGAACAAGAATCTACCGGAGGGATTACATATCTGATCTGGCAAGGGATCAGCTTAGGGGGAACTGGTAAGCACTGAGAGCTGTTTGGAAACAACTCAGTCTAACACTCCACAACCCGACTTTTGTCTAAGTGGAGGAAAATGGACACATTAACAATATAAACTGTGCACAGTCAGTAACTAGACAAAAGAAAAAAGTAACTACTCCGATGTGGAAATTTTGACATAAAGCCGAAATAAAAGAAGGGCTAAGAAATTAGGAAATGACTAGTATTATTTTTCTCCACTTTTTTCCTTGTTAGTTGTGTCGCCCCTTTAACATAATGAGAAAGCAGCTGTATTTTCCCACGACCCAGAAGAATCTCAGAGACAAAGTAACACAATTAAATTACCCTTAAGCCTGTTCATCTGCAGGCACTTTCTTTGTCTTTAATGAGCTTACACTTCTTCATTCTCTCCCAGCAACTATAATCTCTGATTTTGGACATATTCCAGTGCAGCACTCTGTGTGTATGTGTGTGTTTGCATGTGGGCTTTTTGCTTTTGGCACCATTGCAGCCTAACAATCGCTTCTTTTCATTTTCTGTGCGTGTATGTGTGAATATTTGTTGAGGGATAAAGACAGAAACCACACCATGGCCGTAGTTGGGTATTCTTTTTTTTATTTCTTTTTTATGTATTAAGTTTTATTATGATAAGTGCCTCTGTGGTTGTGTGTGGTCTCAGTTGGTTCATTTCATTAATGCTGGCCAAGAGTTATTATGGCTTCTTCTTCTCTAACTCTGCTTTGTGGGAATTTATATTGCTCATCTTTTTCACTCATCCCCTTATCTTATTGAGTAGTTTACTAAAACATCCAAATTATATCATATAAAAGAATAACTTTATTGGATATTTAAATTTCTGAAGGACTTATTAAGGTATAAGATCCTAAACAGAAAATGTGTTGGCCTCTTAAAGCAATATTTCAGATGTTTTAAAGTTGGGTTTTGTTGAAAAGATATGAACATTAATATCTTACTTGTTATAGATAGTTCTTTGAACAGCCTCAGTTTGGAGAAAAAGAGTTTAATTCTGACCAGACTGATGAGCTAAATGCTAGTCTGAGCAGTGCAAAAACCAAAATGGATTGTTGCAGTTTAAAAACAGCGCCAATCTTAAATATTTAGCTGTTGTAAAATTATTATTTAAATTGACACATGAAGACATTTTTTGGTTATGGAGTGAAGATTTGAGCATGTGTGAAAAAATGTCACATTGCCTGTTTTTGAGCATTAAGGTATGAAGATAAAAAAAGATGGCTAAATCCTTATTCCAGAGACATTATGAATTTGTGATTTGTGTGTAGATCCATCATGTCTAATATTCTGTATGTATAGGTAATTTATTGAAGTTCCATCGTTGTATCATAGTACCTGTTTTATTTAATGTAGCAAATACATTCAAACCTACATTTTCATAGTGGTTCATGAAAATGCCGATTTGTGAACCTTTGCATGACCATCAATTTCACATTACATGGTTATTCTGGCAGTAAAATTATGTTCCTGCAGGAAGTGCCCTGGGCTCCACTGGGAAAGCTACAGCTGCTGCTTTGTTGATTTAGTTATTTTATGGTTATTTGCATTTAAAACTACCCCATATAAGTAATGTCGAGGTTTATACATTTTTGAGATCGGCAGCAATCCACGTTGATCTTAGTTTAACTTTAACGAGCAATTAGCTCATCACTTTGTTTAGAATTAAATTGTTTTTCTCCAAATTGAGGTTTCAAAGCATTATCTACAACAGGTAAGATAAAAATAATTCATAACCTTTCCACAAAACTTCACTTCAAAAGATCTGACAGATCATCAAGGGAGTTGAAAAGTCTAACACTATATAAAATGCTTTTAGCTTTATTTCTACATGTGGTGAATTTGTGTATGACAATTTCCTGCAGTAAGTGTTGAAAAAGTGCATTTACAGTACCTACAGGGACCCCACGTTGCACACAAGCTCATTTTGGAGCTGTGGAAACAGGCTTGAGAGGGTTTAAATGAAAACAGGAAAACTCATCTAAGTGCTCTAATTTTTTTTTTTTTTTCCGGTGAACCAGCGCTCCTTATCTGAGATCATAGCCAGAGGAACAGCGGGATGTGCTCCCCTGCAGGTGACACAGGATATATCACGTCACTCGCCTGCTCATCTGCACAGTGCTTGTGTGCTTGCTTTGTGTTTAAACTAATCATTACCCTATGCGATCCATATGTTCTTGCTTTATTGGGTGGCTGTTTACTTGAAGGCTAAAATTCCTCTGAGTCACCCCTTCAGGGCTGCGGACACGTGTGCAAACTCCAGATACAATTTGAATAAACTAAAGCATTCACAAACATGTACACATGCTCATCCCAAACACACACAACCGGTTCCTCTCTGCAGCTCTTGATTGCACTGCGCTGATTTTGATTAGAGGCTCATCTTTTTCAGATCTCAGAAAATGTCTCTGAGGTCGAGTGGTTTGATGGTTTGATGTGGATGCCAACACACAATCGATTGAAGGCGTGCTCGGATGGCACTGTGGCTCTGGTGGGAATATGCTTAGGTCCAACAATTGTGGTTTGAATGTTTACAAAAAAAAAGCTGGTTAAGTCACAAAACCCAAACACTTTTAACCCATACCACCCCACTGGCAGGAATCTAAACACATAACAGACTACTGTACTGAGGCACAAAGAGGTTCACAGGCTCAGATGATTGAGGCTGTGCTTACTAAAAAATTGTAGACTGAAACATTTATGCATGTTCTTCTCTGGTACCAAATCACAGCACACTAATAATCCTGGGTTTGAGCTTTCAGCAAATTGTGGTATACTTAATGTAGTTTACATATTTTTGTTGCTTTTTATTCCCAATCAAACTTTAGTGGATATGTCTTTTGTATCTGTTTTAACATATTCAAATTGGTAATGTAAGATTGTAAGTAATATTAAATATTAAAATTGATAAAGCTTTTTCACATCTAAACTGGAAGTATATAAGTAATCTGTTATCTTAATTTTAAAAACTAAATGTGATTTATATAGCCTGTTTTAATATCTAAACAGATTGGTATTCTATACATATTGATCTGTATAAATATTATTTATTATTTGGCGTATTTTGTTTGGAGACCTCTCAGATTTTGTCACTGCTGGACATATATCAGTCCAAAAAATTCATATACTGTAAGATTGTACTTAACTAAAGCTAATATATCAGAACTAATTATCTATTTTATACAAAATACTTAGAGAGGCTCTCCTTAAAGATTTATTGATTTTTGTCCTTTATTAGTCACTGACAGAAACATCAGTTCATGTGCAACTTTGCTGTCATGTTTGTTTGTTTTTAATCATTTTTGGTGAGTAATCTGTATCTTACCTGAAGTAGACTGCAGTCAGCACAATTTAATTTTGGAGAAGCAACAAGGATTTGTTATGAGGACTTTCTGATACAAGCAGAGCCGCCAAGAGAAGTCAATTTTTACAATACAAAACAATCTAAACCTCAGCATTTTATTAGCAAGTTGTGAATGAATGTTGTATTGTGAATTTTTACAGGATGCAACATTTGTATTAAACTATGAAACAAACTGGGTCTGTTTTGTGTCACTCCGTTGCAAAAGCACTTTGATACACATACCTCAGGCCGTGTTGCAACACTGATATTCTTTGTTAGTAATAACCATCTGATACAAAAGTGATAGTATGTAAAAATCCACAATCTAGCACTCAGATGTACTGCTATGAATTTTTTTTGGCGCTTCTGTTGTTTTAGATAGAGAGAGAAAACAATGGCTCTTCTGTTGCTCTTATTCTAAGTAGCAGTTAACTCGCCTAAAACAAATCCTTTTTGCTTCTCCAAACTAAACATGTCTTGACCACTGTCGCCTGCAGATAAGATACTGACTAGTCAAAGGCACTTCACACGCCAACTCCCTTGAAAAGAAACACAGATAACTCTTTGAAGTGCAGTAATTGTATCTTATTACAATTCTCAGCAGTTGAGATAGGCTTGTGAGAGGAGATGTGCTCAGCCAAAGAAGTGACAATCAATGTACAGAATTTGGTCAAATGTGCAGAGGAATGTGAAATAGAGACGACCGGCGTGAGAGCCAGGGGACAGGAAATAGAGGACAGATAGAGAAGTGAGAGAGAGCGGATAGAGTAAATAAACATTGCCGGGAAGTGTTGAGTCCATGCACAGGACGTGGCTTAGTTTTTGTGTGTATGTGTGTGTTTATCAAGCCCAGCTGGCTCCCATTTGGCCAGGAATGAGTCTGCACCTCTCAGAGGTCTGTGCCTGTTTTGCTTTGAAGGCCTCTGTGTTGTCTCTATATATGTGTGTGTGTATGTACATATATATATATATATATTTATATATACACACACACACACACACACATATATATATATACAAACGCACAGAATATAGGTTTATATAAGTATGTATGTGTGTGTATATTTAAATGTATATGTATGTGTGTGTGTAAATGTGTGTGTGTGTTAAAAACAGCCTTATTAGTGGCCCTCATGGTGTTTCTAAACACATAAAGCACTCAGACTTATATCTACTTCATTTATATCATGTGTATGTCCTCTTATGTGTTCATTTTAAAGAGACATCGACTCGTGCACATGCACACAACTCGGAGCAACACAGATTTCAGGTTTCACAAGCGTTCACATAGACCCCTAAACAGCCACGAGGGGTTGGCTTTAACTGCTTCCAGATGGGAGTTTAGTACAGAGCGCACACCAACACAGACAAAATCTGGCTTTGTTGGAGTCAGCAGAACTCTTCTCCTAATTAATTAAGTGTAAGTAGATGAGAAGTTCACGTTTCTCCAAGTATAGAACTAAATCTCCTGATTTCTGATATTATGTAAGAAAAGTAGGAAACTAAATAAGCACAACCGCCCACTCTGTTTATAACATATATTTTAATGTGTACTTGTGTGTGTGTGTTTTTTTTTTTTTGCAGATGTGGCCTACACCTACACTGAGCCCCTCATATTGAGGGTCAACGGTACCCCCAAGAAGTTGTTAGACGATGATGGAGTCAGTTGCAATCACAAAACCAGCCTCTCACGTTCAGTGCTTACAACGCCCAAAGGGAGTGTTACATGTGAGTAGAAGCACACACTCATATTCATACACCGAAACACACTCACAAAGACTGATCTGAGTTTTATTTCCATTACTGATCTCCGGTCAGATGACTCACATTATCCTGACATTTAACAAATATTTGCACACCCTGAGGAAATGGGTCAGGTGTTCAAACTCAGACAAAATATCGACGTTTACAGCTGTTTCGGGATAGCTTCAGTTAATAAATTAAGGCTGAGCATTCCTTGAAGGAATGCAGAGTATATCATGGGGATGACTATCAGCTACCGCCACACAAATTTTAGCTGATTATCTGTAATATCGGCTCAGTTATAGCCATTTTTGTGTTGGCTAAGGTCAATTTGTTGTATCTGCCATTTTCAAATTGTAGCTGTGCATCCAATGATTACTTTCTGAGAGTTTCATTTAAATCCATCCAGTTGTTTATAAAATATTTTGCTAATTATACAGACAAACAAACATACACACAGGCAAAAACAATATTGCCACTTCACCTTAGGCAGTGGGCGATAATGACTGAACAAACCACCGTCCCAGTCTGCTCTTTGCATTGTGGGTGCATATTTTTCTCTTGTTTTCCAACTTCCTCTGCTTTCTGAATCATCTTTCTTCCTGCCTTTCTTTGTCGACGCATGAATTGTTAGCGTGTCGCCATTTCCCATTCTTTGCAAATTTTTAAGGTGTGCCTGATATATTAGTCATTCGGACTAAATTAAATATTAAAGAAGAAACCAAATCCTGATATCATATCCAGTTAGCTTGTTCGACGAGTTCCCACTGCCTGCTGATCAGATCCCTCTCAGCAACACTATAGTCCTTATTCAAGTAAACAAGCTTTTTTAGATTTTTTATGCAAGATTCATTTACAAGCAAACAAAAAAAAAAAATGAAATTACTGAAAACTTCCAGGCTAAAGGTATTCAGAAGCTCTTTTTGCAGAGTTGACCTGTGGACTCGAGGATACAGACATTTGAAAACAATGACGCACAGAGACTCACACTGATTCACAGCGAAGCACCCAGCCCTCTTCTTCCTGTTTATACTGGCCCATGTATGTTCACACGACCAGAATGGTTAATATATATGTATATTTTTATTACATTAATTTGTTAGAGCATTGTTGCTAAAACGTCCCAACATCCTTCAGCCTGTACGGGCAAGTCTAATAGTAAAAACGTTTAAGTATTTCACAGCAGTAAAGGCTTTTCTTACCTCTGACATGTAGATTAACTAAGAATTTTCTCATTTAATTTCAGGTTTACTCACCTCAAGAGCTGTTGGCTCTCATTAAAACGTCACTAGTCCCTGTTTATAGCGCAGGCCACAAGCTAGCTGAAACTTCTTTTTGAATCACACACTTGTGTCAAGAAATGTGAAACACTAGAGCCAGTAAGCCCCACCTAAGGGGGAAAGGTTAGGGTTATCAGGGTTCAGCTGTAGTGTTCTTGGCGTTTAAAACAAACTTTAAATGTGGAGTTGTCAGTAGAAAGTAATGATTAGAGAAAAATTGTCTCTTAGCACTTTCCTGCTCCTTTTTCCCCTGTCATGGTTGGCTTTTGAATGAGTATCGGTGTGATGAGGTGGGCAGGATTTACCCACAGTTTGGTCTTGTGAGAGATAATTAAAGCTAAATTAATAAGTTAACTTATTAAAGAACAGACTATTTTGGAGACTTTCACTGACTACCACAGATGGGTTTTAGTAGAGCAGAAGGGTTTCATTGAGTAACTCAAATAACTCGATTACAAAACATCTTCAAGACTAAATCTTTAATTCAGTGCATCATTTAATTCATTTGCTTGATGGTCACCATGTTTTGCATGGACAGTTACAGTATCTCTGTCTGTTTTAATGTGCAATAGAGGAAGAAGGGAAAAACAAGGAGAAAATCAGATGAAAAGGTCAAAAATTCAAAAGGTTCGGGACTATATCAAACAGAGAGTGGCTAAAATTACTCAACAGTAAAAACTGAATTAGCTCAGCACACAAGTGCAATGTTATTAACAGCTTTGCACAAAACTGGCAGATGTGTTTCTGATTAAAACTAAGTTCCTCCAGTAAACAATAGGTCTTTATGAGGAGATCAACAAGCAGATGGAGCATAAATCATCACGCATACGCATGCAAGGTGTTGTAATAAATGTTTTCCCAGGACCCTGTCCACACTACTCCAGATATTTAGAAAAACTAAGATTTTATTTATTTCTTTATTTGCTGCTTTTATTCATGCTGCACATTCAAACTGTTTTTTGGCGTGAAAAATTCAGATGTGTAAAAGAAAAAAAAAAACTCTTTCCAAAGTGGACATTTTTAAAAACTGGTGTGTCCGTGTGGATTCAAGTTACGGAGCGTTTGAGGACCGATGACGTGGCATCGCATTTCCCGCGTGTCTGCTATTACTCTGTGCCCTAAACACACAAATAAACTGAAAATGATATTTTGTGTGTGTGCAAAAGAATTAGCATATGCCAGAAGAAGGGGGAGGTGCAGTTTTTATTGTAATTACAAGTCCAAAAAATGTTTGGAGCAATGGGTGTAGCACATATATGTACATGAATATCCATATACTTAACAAATCATTGGATTATGCAGTAGAGTACATGATTAGTAAACTGTTTAATAGCTGAAGCCATAAGTTGGAGTCATTTACCTTGTTCCAAATGTCAGTGTGATTATGAATAACTTTTCATTTAATCATGTAACAGAACCTAGAATCTGTTTGCCTGTTCATCTGTAGACTGGAACTACTGATCTATGCCATCAACATTTTTTCACTGTTATAAAACTACGTACCCATTTAACAGTGGCTCCAGAGTAAGAGAACTGCATAAGGAGAATTTATTAGATCTCATGGTGTCCAAGTTTAAGCTGCTTTCCCAAATCTCCAGCTTTCCATAAATCATGAGCTCCCCGTCTCATTTCACTGATGAGCAGCATCAAAACACCTAAAAGTTTTCTTTGCAGTGTTGCGTGATCGCCATCTCTCACTTTCCTCCGTCATGTTGCAAATCCTGTGGTTTTGTCTCAGACAGGCACAGAGAGAGGCTCTGTCTTTTACTCCTCCTTGATGTGCAGTCACAGTCAAACGTCTGAATCCAAGCCAAAGGTTACACAAGTACGCCATGCCGTTCCCCCCACCGCATTTATTTTGCTTCGCTTTGACTCCGCTTTGAAATAGGAAGAAACTTGGTCCAATTCTCATGAACTGCTTTCTGGTTTGTCGTTTATTCCTTTCGAAGATCAGGCTCAACACTGATAACACCCACAAAAAACTACTCTAGTGTAGTTGTCTCATGGCTTAACCACAAACCTAACAGCACAGTAAAAACGATTTAAACCCTCTGGAGCGGCCTAAATCGGTCCTTCCTGTTGTTTGCAGAGAAAGAAGGGATGGTTTAAGACACTGAATGGGTGATGAATGACAGGAGGAATTTAGGGGTTTTATAAGCTGACATTTGAGTATGTGTTAGACGACTATGAGATTTTTTTTTTTTTTTTTTTTTCTCGGAAGGCCAGACATAGGTGACATCATAATAGATCGTTTGTGGTGGATTTTGGGCAGGAAACGGATACGTATCTGAATGCGTTAGGTGAGTGAAAGTCTGCTGTCTACCTATCCTCTCTAATCTATTTTTAGAGTCAGACTGAAAGACTGAGATGTTGGAGGCTTTTTCGTTTTTCCTTCTTTGTTTCTGATTTTTTTGTATCCCAGTAAAAACCTATAAAACCCAGTAGCTCCATACGCTCTTTTGGGAGGATTATGCAACTGTTGTGGGCTGGAACAAAACGTACCACCATATGCATTTGCTTTGGTTTTGCCTCCATGTGCCTGCTCCTTATCACATATGATCACAGATCAACTAAACAGTCTCTGAATATGAGAACTTTCTGAGAGTTTCCACCTGCTTTTCTTCAGAATTATGTGTCTGTTTCTCTGACTTTTGTTTCTGTCTCCTTTTTGTTTGAGCCTCATGAGGCACTATCAGCACTTTAAATGTGATCCGTGTCATTTGCAAGCAGTAAATCAATCATCTGTGTACATTATCTGGCTGCAGACGATATAAAACAGCGGTGACTCAGGCCTGTGGTGAGATCACCGGCCCTGCAACATCTGTTTAAATGTGCACACTAGCATGCACTGGGGTGTTTGTGTGCAGAAACAGAAGCACAAACAGCAAACATCTCCGTCTCACGGTGATGACCTCACAGTTGCAGTATGCGCTTGACTTGAAACCCGTGACGAGCTGTCTGAGAACAATGTGCAGAGAGATTTACGAACATATGTGAATGTGTGTATTACGAGCACACGCACTCACTAAAACAGACCGGGCTGGGTGATGTCATGAACAAACTGTTGCGTTTGACGTCACTGACGCAGCAGGATGTTCACAGATGTTAAACTGCTCACGCTCTTGACTCGAACAATAAGACACATGCAGTTAATTACTGATCACAGTAGCACTTGTCGGATAATACTTTTGTATTTCTTCGCTTTTCACCATTTCTGATGAATGAGATGGATGTAGATGGGGGAAAGGAGACATGCAATTAAAGCTTTGAGAGGAAAAAGCTGTCGTTTTTTTTTGCAGTTTTACTATTCTATTTTAATGATTCATATCTGAAAATGTTCAGCTCCGCTGTTCTGCTCCATTTAGTTTTTAGGTATTGTTTTCCTGCTTTTAGCTAATGTTTTACTCGTTTTAGGTTTCAGCTTTTAGCTGCCACTCTGCTCATGCTAGCTTCAGTTCTGCTTATGTTAGCCTCCGCTCTGCTTGTTTTAATCTTAAACACATCAGTTTCAGCTTTTAGCATTCACACTGCTTTTTCACAGAAAATGCAATTTCTTGCGTTTAAAATGTTTTCACACATGACAATGTGATTTTTTTTAAATGCCCCCCCCCCCCCCTTGTGAGGGCAACTTTGCATAAAAGGACCATTTCTAATGAACGAACAAATTCACAATTTAAGGAGTGGCTCATGTTCAAGATCAGTTGGTGCAAAAAGCAGAAAACATATTCAAACTGATTCAATGTCAGATTTTCTTTAACTTGTAAAAAGCCCAAAACATATGTTTATCTTATTTGCAGCAACCTTGTATTCTGTCATTATAAAACGATTTGAAAAGTACAAGGATGGCATAACACTGGCTAAAAAAGAGAACAGTACATGGGGGTAAAAAAGCTCAATGAATTAATGATTTCTTTAAAAAAAAAAAAAAAAAGAAAAATAGTGACAAAGTGACAGCAGCTACCTTATGGTAGTTAAAACTGGGTTGTTGTTTTTTTTACTAGCATTATCCAGCTACAATCCCTTAGCAAAAGTGCCCAGGGGCCCCTGAGGGTATTAATCCTGCTAGGTTGTTTTATGTGTTTTCTTCAAAATACAGACCTCGCCCTCTTCTTCAAATATTTGCACATATTTTCCCTTCATTTATCAAGTGAAATTTAAACCAACGAGTCAAATAAATAAGAGGTTAAAGGAGTATTTTATGTGTTTTGGTGTGAAAAGAGGTTCTGCTTCTGAAAAACACAACAAATTAAGATTATTCAAAAAATATTTAAGAATTAGGTCAAATCTTTTTGTTCTTATGCATCTGTAAATGTCATACATTTTACTTTCATGCACACACCCAAATAAAACAAGGACTTTTCAGACTTAATGTACAGCTTTGTTAGGGTTCTGCTGGATAGTTTTGCAGGGGCAATCGCAACTGACAATTTCCTATTCGACACATTTTTAGGTGAAAAGGTTAAAAACCTGTGGCGGCCATCTTGAATAGGGTTGACTCTAAAAGATAATCAGTTGTAGATGTGCAGCCAGTAATTGTTTTCATTAGAATCTGTCTAATGATTTGGTGAGATATTTGGTGCAGTATCTGTAAAACTGTTTTAGCTGTTTTTGTGTTGGTTTATTTCAGTTAGCTGTGCTGGCCATCTTGAATTCAGTTGACTGTAAAAGTTAATCAGCTGTAGATGTGCATCCAATGATTACTTTCTGATAATGTCAATAAGGTCTGCCCACTGGTTTAAAAGATATTTTGCTAACAGAAAGACAAACGAATGCAAGCACACACAGACTCATGAAGTGACATTATTGCTCACCTTCATGGCTGTGGGTAATAAAAAAAGGATCAGTACTTTTTGCACAGCAGTGTTATAGTGAACAAGCAAAAAAAGTGTTATTTCTGTAATCAGAGTGTAGATCTTTGCCTGAAAGCTGACAGCTTCTTTTTAAATATTTTTCAATTATTATTTCTCTGAACCTTTTGGTCACACCTTACGTTTTGCACATCTATACTGTAGCTGAAGCTGCACATATACACGATGTTTTCAAAACAGTCCTCATTAACTCCTGGTCAGAGCTGCGTGTAGCTGCTACATGTGTGCCAGGGTTTATTTAAAACCATTTTTAATGTAGTTTTTACAGCCCCAGGATATCAGATTCAAACTCACACTGTTTAAGTACTTGTCAGTGCTGAGGAAAAACAGTCCGACGCTGTGAGGAAAGCCCAGAGGGGAATCAGTTGGAAAATTACAGGCACTTCAGAGTTCGAGAGGATTTCAGGTTTGGAATCAGAGTTTTGCTTCTGTCAGACGAGCTCAGTCAGGATCTCCTCATTAAAGCCTGCATCTACAAGTATCCGATTATTATCCGAAAGCAAAAGGCAGTAGTGTTTTTGCTTATGTCTGTTTGTGTGTGCGTGTGCTCAGTTGTCTGTCTGTTTGCAAAATATCTCATGAACCACTGGACTTATTTTAATGAAACTTTCAGAAAGTTATTAGTGGATGGGCATTTACAACTGATTAACTTTTGGACTCGATTCTGTTCAAGAACTGACCTTAGAAAACACAATAATGGCTGTAATTCAGTCAATTTTACAAATATTGACTTAAATTTTGTGTAGTAGTGGCAGTAGTAACACATTATCCAAGTGCTATCAGATCATATGAGTTATCACAACATTGCATGAGAGTGCCCATGTTATTTTCCTATAACGCCATTATTTATCAACATAAGATACTTTTCGGAAACTTTAACTTAAAGGGCCTCAGGCGATACCCACTCCTTCATGGAATCCTAGGCCTTTAATTGTCAAGTAATTTATACTGAGGGGGAAAAAATGTTTTTTAGTTTGCATTCAGAAATTGTTAAGGGCTGATTGTTGTCAGAAAGTACTTGGAGATATCTGTGATATTTGCTCAGTCAGGTTGGGTGAAGGCATGATCCATCCTTTTCTTCTTTTGCTGTTTATATTGGAATTTGTGATTTTAAATAAAAAAAGCAGAAACCACTGTTTTGAAGAAAATTGGATGCTAAATGTGATGTTTTTTCGTATGTGTGTGTAGTCTAACGCTGGTGTCAGCACAGACACCGAGGAAGAGACAGCTGGATAAAGCTGCAGAAGCAGACAGTTATGACTCATTCCAGCAAAGCAAAGAAAGAAAGAACTATTCTCTGTGCTGGGGAGGGAGGTGTGTAAGTACAGGGTATCTGCAAACCAGGAGTTAGAAATGGAAGGTGTGTAAATGGCAGTGGGCTGCTGCTTTTAAATGACGGTGACTCACGCATACGCTCTTACTAGCTTAAAATATCTGCAAACAAGCGCATAAACAACGTAAACGCATAATGATAGAAGTCCCATTATTGCCACACACTGCGGTTTCCCAGTCTCATCATGTTAATGCTTCAGTCACTTGGCTTTTTATTCGCTGTTATTTTTAACTAACTTCCATTGCTGAATCATTGTGTTTGTGAGTCACACCCATGCATCATCCTAATCCTAAAAAATGCACAAGCAGCAACAGTCTTCAACATTTTCTCTCTTTTTCTCATTCTCCATTTTTCTGTTTTACTTTCTTCATGGCAGACAAAGAGACCTTGTTTTCTTTTTTTTTCTTTTTTTTCTCTCCTCAGTGTGTGTGCATCTGCAGTGGGTGTGTGTGTGTGTGTGTGTGCGCACGTGTTCTTGCATGCATACATTTGCGCGTGTGAGTGGGCATAACCTCAACTTCTGCTTGGAGACAATCCTGACTCGCCATGTCGCTCTCGCTTTCTGTCTGTCTGCCTGCCAGATCCGCCTATATGTGCTGCGCGCTCACTCACTCTCACACACACACACACACACACCACAAACTCATAAGGAGCATGAATCTCTCAAAATACCTCTGGGGACAATTCAAAACGTAGGAGAAATATGAAAAAATGTGCACAGAAACCCTCATGTTTTTATATTCTCTTTTGATTTTGAACTGAACTCTGCCTTTGCTGGATGATGATGTTAAAATAGACATATAGGCAACACACTAAAAAAAAGAGAAAATCAAAGAAACTGAGTGAAAAGAGGAACACACAGAAAAGATATAACATAAGGGAGCAGCAGCTACAGTATTAACTTTTGACATACTTTAGAGAGTTAAATATGGCTGCCTCTTCTAGCTTTGCACGTGCACACATAAACTACACACCCATGCATACTCACACTAGCTCTGCAGCTTGCCAAACATCTGGAGCAAAGTTAGAAAACGCTGAATGAAAGAATCTTAAATAACACTGGATTGTTGTATGATCTTCTAACCAGCAGCCAAGCAAAGCAGGCCTGCATGAGTTATCTGTCTCTCAGTGGTTATCAGATGTAGGCTTCTTTTACTTATTAATTTATTTATTTTTTCAATACAGAGTCCACGTTAAGTCTTTTCACCACACGATTTCAGCTCACAAAAAAAAAGAAGAAAATCAGACCCAGGTTCTTTACTACTACAGTATGTATGAGCCAGGCTTCTTCTATATTCTTGTTTTCAGGGTGTGTGTCAGTTTTCTGCTCAGGTTTTTAAACTGTTAATTCTCAGTGGCACTTGCAGGTAAAATATTCAGCGCACTGAGCCAAAATCAGCACTCATAAGTGTTTGCACTTGTAGATTTGCAAACTTTGTACATGGCATCAAAACTGCTTCATCAGAAAATGTCAGATACTGTGCAAAAAATTTTTTTTTCTTGGGGGGGGGGTTTGTATGCAGTAACTTTTGTCCTCTTGCCTTTTAATTTTTACATTTGTCCTGTCCCCTCACCCTCCTGCACTTTCCCTCTAGTTGCGTAAATGTCTAGACGAGTAGAATCAGGGATCAGCCAAGTAAGCAAACACTGACGCTCGTCCTGTCAGTTAGTCTGCTTTGTAACTGGACTCAGTTTCCCAGCTTCCCCTTCTCTAAGACGCTGCCCGGGTCCAAATCAGCTCAGACAGCTACAGAGAGGTCTCAGAGCTACACACCGGGCAAAAAACTCCCAGTTTGTCAAGTGCTCACATGCAGTAAAGTTCAAATCCGGGTCGGGTTCTGTCGACAGGTAGTAAGTAATCAATATCTTACCTGTTAAAGATAACCCTTTTGAAAGATCTCATTTAGGATAACGGCTAGTCAAAATGTAGCCAAGATCGTAGGTTACTGCCATTCCAAAACAACTAAAATATTAAAGAATTTCAAAGAAGTTCATGCAAACACTATTTTACAAATCGTTACATTGTAGTTCATTTTGCATTACATGATCTTTCACGTGCAAATAGTAGCAGTAACAGCTAGCTGTAGGACTGCAGTGCAGTTTCAGCATATATATAATATTTCTGCCAAAATAAGCACATAATGCAACATTAACTATGGTATATAGATTCATAAATTAGTGGTCACATAAACCACAGTGAAATATTTAAATAGCTTTTAAAACGACAGCAATCTGCTCTGTTTTGGTCACACTCGGACTAGCTATTAGCTCGTCAATCCAGTCAGAATTAAATTTTGTTTTTTCAAGCTAAAGTCATTCAGAGCAAATCTACAACAGGTAGGATATTAATGGTTCAGAAGAATAGCTTTGGAAGATCTTTTTAAATTAATGTAGGTTGTATAAAGAGTTATTTTCTCTTATTTTAATTTGATTTATTTCTATTTTACATTGAAATCTACAATATAATAGAGTAACATAAAATGATTTTTTTTTACTGAAAATATTACAAAAATACTTCTCAGTAGAACAATTGTGCTGTACAATCAGGGCTGAAAATATGTTTAAAAAATATAATAATTCTGAAAAAAAATTATTAATTGAATAACTTTTTAGCAGAATTGCTCATAATTTCGTTTTCTAAAACATTAGTGTTTTCTGTATCCCTTGTTGATATTAACATAAACACTGATTAGCTGTACACTGATTCAAGCCGCCTTAAAATATGTTCTTTTCTTTATATTGTTGTAAATGTCTGGATTTTTGTTGGTTTTGCAGCCCAACCAGCAGCCAGATCCTCGCCCATCCACCACACGCAGCCATGTCGGTCGCAGCCCAGCAGCCTGCTACACAACGGAGCCAAGAGCCACGAACACACGCACTGTCCGCACCACACGCCTCATCTGCACGCACTCCAGTCCAACCCTGTCAGAAATGGCGGCGCTCACAGGCACCCCAAGCTGGGTTCCCTCCCAAGAGGCGGCTCGTCCACCTCCTCCTCGTCTTCAGCTGGACCCAAACACAACAGAAAGCTGCAGTCAAACCCCTCGATCACGTCCCAGAGCAGCAAGAGGAGCAAGAGCAGCTCCAAGAGCAACAGCTCGCAGGTTCCCACAGACGGACAGGACGGTGAGATACAAACACAGATACTGATGGAGAGAAGTTTAAAAAGACAGGGAAAAAAGGCTTATCAAGTTTGAACATCAGACTTCTTTTTCCAGGTGTATTTTCTTTTTCTGGCCCAATCAGATTAAGAAGTTATAAAACTTGTAAAAATGATTGATTTAAAATTTTTAGTTCTTTCAGTTATAAGGCTTTAAAAAAAAGCCTGAGAGATGATCAAACAAGAATCAAAAGTTAAATATATCTCCAGTAATTTACTAAAGCATTTAGTTACCATCATCTCTTACCACTTGCAGGTTTTATTGGTAACAGCATATTTATTAAAATAATTTGGTGAGGCTGGAAATTCTCTTTATTCATACATAGACCATTATGCTAAGCGTAGAAGGACAGTAGCATTACCTTTTGTTTCATGCTAAAAAGTTTGGAACATAAAATGACCACTCACTAAAAGAAAAATCTATAAGAAATGACAATTTAAAAAGCTCCTTCCGTCTGCCTTTTTTTCCCCACCCAGACTGCTGTGTTCACTGTATCCTGGCCTGCCTCTTCTGCGAGTTCCTAACCCTGTGCAACATTGTGCTGGACTGCGCCACCTGCGGCTCCTGCGCGGGCGACGACTCGTGCTTCTGCTGCTGCTGTGCGACGGAGGAGTGCGGTGACTGTGACCTGCCCTGTGACATGGACTGCGGCATCATTGACGCCTGTTGCGAGTCCGCGGACTGCTTGGAGATCTGTATGGAGTGCTGCAGCCTTTGCTTCTCTTCCTGAGGGGCCCTTTTTTTGGCACTACCTACCAAGGGGATGTCTCCCGTGCATTCTCAAGGCCCGAGAACAAACACAACCAGCTTCTTACTCAATGCAGGAAGTGCTTCACCCAGTCTGTGTCGCCCCTCATTGTGACTCACACTCTGCTGGTGTATCAGGCTCTGCGACACGTTCAATGCCACCTTCAAGGTTTACAAACCAAAATTTGTGACCTAATACTTGTTTCTTCTTTTAGTGATCAACAGTAACCTTTCTTGCTTTGTCTTAGCTGTTGGTTCATGGCTACACGGTTGGCTGTGTGGCGCAGAGAAAATTCCAGCATTGATCTGTGACTTTCCGCCGAGCTGTGCACACCGAGCTTCCAGACCGTCGCTGAACTAGCTATGATTACAATGGAACCCCTAGTGCCGTCTAAATTACTGGAGTTCTTCAAGCATGTTAAATGACCTCTAAAGGCAAATGAGAAAATGGCTCCATTTAACCGGATTTTAGTGTTTCTGTAGATAAGAGCAGCGGAATAATGGAAAAATGGTCGCTCAGACCTCAGAAGAAAACGCCGCCTGTCCTCCTGTCCTTGGCAAGGTTAAAGTCTTCCAGTCTGAGCACAGTGGCCTTAAAAATAAAAAAAATAAAATAAAAAAAGAAGAAGAAAGAAAAAAGAAACACAGAAAAGTGGGAGATGCTGAATCTGTCTTTGTCCTTGCTGCATTGTGCAAAACAGAAAACAGACATGGTGGCTTGTAGCAATAAGAGAAATAGACTTCCTTTGTTATTATGCATATTTCTGTACCTGCAGAGAGAAGTCTTCGCACATCAGCCTGGATTTACTATATGAGTAATATCAGGAATGGACTTTAAAGAGCGAATGGTTCAAACTTTCTTTAACGGACACATATTCTATTCTAACATGTGAAGGGAGAGCACTCCTAAAGGTCTCTCCTCATTTAAGGTTAGAAATCTCGTTTACTTTTACATTTCATGGAGGAGCGTCTTTTTATGCTCAACTAGAAAACAAAAAAACTGGAAGGCATCATGTCCTTTTTTTTAAATACATTTCATTTGTATCTCACTCTCTGCATGTGAAGAAATGGCCTTGGCTTGAGCTTAAGGAATGAATTTTCATGCAAGTTCCTCGCCTTTTTTCCCCCCATAAAAATCTCCTTTAATCCTTGTTTTGTAGATTTTAGTTAAGATATTTGCATTTCTCCTCTAATGTGGAAAAAAAAAAAATCACATTTCTGTGTTATCAGGTTTTCCTAGGCCTTCTCCGTAAAGCAGACATTGCCCAGCATCTAATTTCATTCCTTGAGAGAAAATCTCATGAAAATATGCTAAGCTAGATCCACATGCTTCCTGTATGAATGGTACAGTCTCGATAAGAAGCCTGCTCTCTCATATGCTATGGCGCATACATTTTTTTTTCCCCCAAAACCAATACCTCTTGAGATGTCGCATAGATCAGTTGTGCATTTTAAAGTGACTTGATACGAATCTCGTTCCTCTGATTAAACACAGTCAGAGAACTCCTTTTATTATTCCAAACAGTAAAGACTTCTGTTCTTTCTGGACTTTAGTTTTTAGACCTTTACTTTTTTTGTACATAGAAGGGCTAATGTGCTATTGTGATACCCTATTTTAAGGGTTTTAAGTGTTACACTTTGAAATAAAGAAAAAAAAAACACACTATTGTACTATTCGACTTGATAGCAGAACGTGCAAAGTGCATTTTGCTGCTTTTACTTTTATATAATCCGAGGAGTTTACCAAATGCAACTTGGGGAGGTGAATCAAACTGGATGTCTTTCAACGTTTTGGGTTTGCCCTCAAAGTCAAGTCCTGGAGAGTCCTTGAAACCGTTTAGAGCGAAATTTATGAAGGGAGAGCTAATTGAATGAAAAAAAAATTAATAAAAGATTGCCTTTTGTTTGTGCTTACAAAGTGCAAATGATAGTGTTTTGGTGCTTCGTGTAGGGTTCTGTTCTCTGTCACCAGACCAGGAGGACATTATGATGAATGTCTCTGGTGTGTGTAAGGTCATCTCGTATGCACGTGAAAGCAAAGCCCCATAAAAGTTTCCTTAACAACAGATGGCAAATACTGAACAGAACAAGTTGATACCAGAGGATCATGTGAAATGTGATAAAGCTATGAGTTCTGTCTCCCGTGAGAATGATGCATTCATTTTATTAGCTTCAACTAGCTGAAGATAAAACAAATGTTTATATTTTGACTGATGCAGTGAGGAGTTGTGTCATACATATACGTTGCCCAATGAAGAATGGACCAACCATGAAAAAAATGTCTCAAGAAAAAAAAAACATGATATAAATATAGGTTTATTTTTATAATGAAAGATTTTTTAAAACTCCTAGAGAAGAGACAGCCTGCACTGTTTGCCTGGTCTGGTGACAGAGAAAAGTGTCCAGACAAAGAAATGTTGTTTATAAATCCCACACCCGCCACGTTGTCATCTCTAAATATCTCCCCTGCATGAAATCAAGCTTTTACGTTGATACTGGAAACCAGAAAGTTTAGGTTTAGGGATGTTCAGTATTATGAGTGTTTTTGTTTTAACTGCCTCCACTTCTGAAATATCTGTCTGTTTATGAACTTATTGTCTTGTATTGCAATGGAACTCAGATACTGATTCGAAAAGCTGGCTGCCTTTGTTAATAGTTTGAAAATTATTGTAGCCCGGCTGAGTTGTTCCAGGACTCTTGTCTACTACGATGTCATTTTGTTTACATTATCCCAGTTTAGTTTGAGTTGCTGTCCTGGAAGTCGCATTAAGATTTCTCTGTTTAATACTGAATAAACAATGTGAACTCCACACGATCACTTTGTTTCTTATAAGACTACAAAATATCTCTTTATGTAGAAGTGCTGTTCTATCAGAAAATACTTAAAAGAAAAGTTCTAAAGTGAAATATTATATTAAATATTGAAATATTTGACCCTCACATTTTTAAGGTACAGCTGCTTCAAAGGTTTTGGATCATTCAACTGCTTTGCACACCTTTTTTTTTTTAATTTAAAGATAAAATGTGCATATTTTGCCAGTCATTTGACACATCTTTATATGACAGACAACTGTTTATTCAAATTTTAAATAAAAATCCAAATAAATAGTGTAAATAAAAAGTGTAAAAATGTGATAAAGTAAATAGTACATCATTTTATGGACTCTTATACCTTATTCAAGTTTCTCAAAGGGTTTACAGTGTGTTGTATTTGAACTCATTTGCTGCTTTTTTCCCACAACAATCTCACATCAGTAGCTGTTATGAGGGAAACGTAGAGGTGCGGGAGACTGAACTACTGATCTGTCAACAGCAAGACGACTGAGCTGCAGCCAAACCCGACTGGCTCATCTGGAGTTTAGACAAAGTAAATACGGTATGCAAAATCATATTCAGCTAAACTGTTATTCAAGTGACTGATAAAACTAGATATTTGGGGTTTTTTTTTCTCCTTTTCCTCAGAATGTTATTTTGTTTTATTTGGCTCAACTTAAAGGTCCCGACTACAATGGATAGTAGGGCTGCTCAGAAATAAAAGAAACAAAGAAAAAACTGACGAGGTAGATTTTTTTTGTTTTAATATTTTGAGATTAAAGTTGCAATGTTGAGGTAAAAAAAGTCATGTTTCAAGAATAAGACTGAGAAGTCCTTTGAGCTCCTGAGCAAAAATGTATTTGTTTCATTTTAAATTCTTGTAACAGCTGAAGGCTATGGGCACACTTGTATTACATGAACTACAGTAAAATAACACAAACCCTTTTTTTTTTTTTTTTTTACCAAATCCTGGATAAAGTTTATTTCTTCCACAACAGCAGAACTCAGAGTCACACTGAAGGTTGATCTCAACATACTCTCAAATCTTCTGAAGCTTATAAAATAGCAAAATCTTTTTTTTTTCCAGAAAACTCATACTGTAGCCTAAATTGGTAGGAATTTCAAAAAGATATTTGCGTGCTGTGTACAGCTGCAAACACAAGTTGAGATATGCTGAAAGAATTGATGATGAAACCTTTTCTGAATTATCAAATCACTACAATACTAAAACTACCAGCATTTTTCAGGCTTCACTAAACAACATTATATTGAAACATATTCCAAATGTCTTGGTCTTGTCTGGTAGCCTGCGTGGCACGCCATAGGAGGTAAAAAAAAAAAGAAGAATAAAAATAAGAAAGATAGGCTGCTTTGAATTTCAGAGCTTTTCATAAGTCAGTTACCAACCAAAGCAAATTTCACGAAGGGGGAGTGGGCCCTTTAACATTGGTCATTTCTCCACTCTGGCTCATTGTTTCTTCACGTATATATTGACAGTATCACCTTTAGTATTCTGAAACATTGTGCATCATCAATGAGCTCGCAGTAGAGTGAAATGTTCCTCTCTTCAAATTTGATCTCTTTTATTTTTGCATGTCTTGTGGCAACTATTTCTGTCTCAGTTATGCAGAGTTTGGTGTGTGCTGTCCACAGGGTGTGAGATGTTTGCAAGCCCCTGCTTCATATCAACCGTGGGTAGAGTTCACAAACAAGAGATCTGGAGTGTGGCCCACAGGCAATTGCCAATAAAGCGGTCTGCTACTGTCTCTAATATGTGTGTGTGTGTGCAGAGAAAAGAGTGTGTATTAGGCAGCCAGTTCAAATGAGTCAGGTCAGACAGAGAGGCGATTCAAGCTTCTCAATGGGAGCAGTGACACAGAGAACATCTCTGGACATCTGCAACTGTTTTGCAGAGACCCGTTCTGCAGTCAGCCCTCATTTCCTTTTCCACGAACACACGCATGCACAAACACATACACAAATCAAAAATGATTCACTCCTCCCTTCAGACATTTCACATGCACAAAGCAGACACAGGGGACAAGTGGCTATTGAATATTAAGCATGAAATTACAAAGGCTACATTCTAATGGAGGTGGTGAGGTCAGAAGCTGGGATGGAAATCGTAAATTAATACCCCTGACATGACAAGCCACTCGCCCTTGGCTCCTGCCAAACCTCTTCCTCCACTGAAGTCAGAAAGACACCTAAAGAAAGTAATGCTCGATTTATTATTAATAGTGGGTCAGGGGATTGCCACAACATACATGGAACTGTTACAATCTGCCAGACATTTTTTTCTGATGCGATTCCTGCATGCAAAGACAACCGTGTAACCTTTTTGTGTGATTACATCTGTAGGGGTTATTGTTCAGGGTTCTTATGGGCCCTCCATTAAACAGCCAGCTATTGTGTGCATCCTTTTAGGACTGGTTCAGTTCCATGCTGTTCATGTGTGAATATACAGGCAACGTCTTTTAGAATAGTGAAAAGGGAACTATGCAAGAGGAACATATGGACTGCCTGTGGATGGTGGGAACTTGAAACTGACAAAAACGACAAAGAATATCAAAAGGTTGCAAACTTTGTTTAAGATTCAACTTTTATTTACCTTTTGTAAGAAAAATGCTTCTTTGTCCAAAAAAAACACATTGAATCAAAGTATTTTCAGCAATATTTTTCTTCAGACTACCATATTTAGGTTTATTTCACTATCAAAGTTTAACCAAAATAACTGAAAATCTGTAATTTCTCAGCATAGGAAAGTTTTCATTCAAAACACTGCTGAAAGGTGACTAGGTGATAAGCATTCCTTTAAGGAATGCTAGGCCTTCCTTTTATTACAAAATATAAAAGCACAGCACACACGTCTACAGCAACAAAACAACACTCATCCAAATAACTGAAAACAAAAAGATAAGCTTTAACAAACTGTGAATCTGCACAAAGGGAAAATCATTTTAGGAGGTTTGGAGTTCATAAATCCTTATAGAGGAGCATAAAATTGTCTCCTCTGTGTTTTCTGAGGGCAAAAAAAGAATCCTCAAATTACACCTAATGTTTCACGTGGGTGTATTTTCGAATGTGTGTGTGTGTGACAGAAAAAGCACTGTTTGTAGAATTTTGTGAAAGTTTTTGACTGAATGTGGCTTTTAAAAGTGCTTCCAGTGCTAATTATGACTAAAAAAAGAGCTACATAAATACAGTTCAATCAAACAAGTCATGTTTTGGTGCTTTTAAATCTTTATTACAGCATGTAATTGGAGTTTGGCGCTGAGGCTATGTTTGAGAGTATAAGGCTATGAGTGATGGGAGTATTTCTGCTGCAGCGTCTGTAAAGGGACAGGCAGTGTACGGGGCGGAGCAGGCAGCAGCAGTCGGAGCACAGACTCACAGAGGAAGAAATGTGGCTGCCTACAGAGACCACCCAGAATGTCAGGGCATGTTTGATGTATGTCATGTGGCGTGTGAGGCAAATCACATGTGAAACACCGGCGCAACTCAAAGTGAACTAGCTCGGAGGCGTCATGAAACTCTGCTTTATTGAAGATTTCAGTCAGTTTTTGGAGTCCATAAACTTTTCCTTGACTTTTTGGACATACTGAGAAACATGACATGAGACCAAACATAAATGTTTTGTCAGCTTTAGACAAGAAAAACCTTATCAAACAAAACTGATAACAGGAATATTTTACACGAGCATATTTGTGATAAATAATTGATTATCGAGGTTAATTTGTGCCTTTTTGAAAATTGGAAAATGATTTATAGTCACAAAAAAAAAAACAGACTTTCTCTGGTATAACAGCTGGATAAAACTTTTTTAACCTTCGTTTTATTGTTTTTTTTTATCTCTTATCAGATTTATTCCAAAAAGATTTTGTTTTTTTTTTCTGTTTTAGTCCCTCAAACAACAAAAAAAAAACAGTTTGAGTTTTGATGAAACAACGAAACAAGTACTTTTAGCTAAAGGTTTATTTGTGTTGTTTTCTGTTGTTTAGATGATTATTGATATATTAAACTGTAGATCAGAAAAGTGCCTCTTGTTTAGTGGTTATTGTTTTTTATTTTTTTTCCAAATAATGAAGAATTTTGAAAATAAATGTTTTTTTTGTTTTGTTTTTTTCATTAATGATCATTTTAGTACAACACCATGACGGTAAATATCAGAAATAAAGGTAATATTTGTAGGATTTAAAGACATCTAAAGGCCAAGCTGCAACCAAATGAAAACCCTCTGCATCCACCTTCACTTCCAAAGTGTGTTAAACAAATTATGATGAATAGTGGTGGTCCTGAAGGAGTAGTTAGCAAAGACTTTAGTAAACGTGAAAAGAGTGTCAGATAGTGCGATGTGTCTGAAGGTAGAAGTAGAAGGTCTGATGTTAAATGGACATCAATTACTGAAAATAACAAGATGTCATACCTAAATGTCTTGTTTTACAAAGAAACTACACATTTTCTCATCAGTATTATTATTATTATGATTATTAATAATCAGAAGAAGAAAACATCAGTTGAAATTGGGTTTTAAATATCATTACGTTTTTTTATGATTTGAGTCCATCAAAAATGTTAAAAGACGAATCAATAAAAAAGAAAACACGACAAAAAGCCATCTATTCAACATCAGTAACGTGGCACTCAGTGTTCATTAAAAGCAGATTACATGTTTTCCTCTTTAACAGTGAAAAAAGAAAACTATGTGGTGTTTTACAACAAGCTGAGCTGAACCAAAATCATGGCAGGCAGACAAGCTTGGATCTGCAACAAAACTGTGTGTTTGTGTTGCATATTGAGTTACTACTGCTGCAGAACTACTGAGGGAACCACAATTCAGTCCATGGAGTATATTACACACTTAGAAACACACACAGAGCTGGCAGGTTGAAGACTTTTGTTTCTGTTTCACAGAAGCAGCTGAGAATGAGGCCTGAGCAGTGAGAGAGGGAGGAAAGGATGACTATTAGCATGTGTGCATCTTAAAAAAAGGGGTCCCAGACCATCTTGTGTGTATTTCAACATAAGAGTGAGAAAAACAGGAGGAGAAAAATATACTTTTTACGTCATATAAAATAAGAGAAACTGTCTTAATTAGAGGACTGTTGCTGGAAGCTTTCTTACACAAGAAAACACAACACTCCTTAAATGTGGCTAAAGTGATGCTCTCATTACGAATGGCTGTGTCCATTTCAGCCACTAACCCTCCCCTTTACTTCATCTTTGCTCTGCTGGACAGTGATCATATATCTTCTCTATGAGACTATGACAGATTGATTAATCCAGTGAGCTGGACCCCTCTGCTGGGGGAGCATCCCTTAGATAATGAATCACTGATGAATTACATGAAAGATTTTTTTTTTCTCTATATAGGAGAGTAAAGTCATTTGGTTTTATAGTTCTAATACCTGTCGAGCAACACACATTTCTTGACTAGTCTTGTGTGAAAACTGATAGGTGGTCAGTTTTCCTTCAGATGTTTAGCCAAGCATGACAAGTTAAGAGTAGCACAACAAGCTGTGCTGCATGCTATATTGCACAAATTCTGTTGCATGTTTGATGCCGTGTATGCTTAAGGGATGAGACTGTGCCTTGAATTTTAACCCCAGACCTAATCATTTTGGATAATTTAACATGTAACAACAATATTTAACACCATCATTGTAAAAAAAAAAAAATTATATCAATAAATTGGTTTCCTACCTCTAAGCTTACTAAGTTCTGGAAAACCTCAACATTAAAGACTGAATTATTGGTCTAGCATGCATATCCTCATTTGCCTTTCATGCCAGAGTTTGAAACTAAAATCATTTTATCTTGAGAAATGACAGACTGTGGGCATTTTAGTCAAACTTTGAATATATTAATATGCACAGTCTCTTGCAATATTGCAAAATTTATATGTTGGGAATGACACGCAGTATCTATGACATCAAAATTTACTTCAGCATCTGTTATGTTAACTAAGTTATAGCTGATTTGGGGTTGGCTAATGTAGATTACCTGTGATGGCCATTGTGAACGTGACTGACTCCAAAAAGCAGTAATATGATTACTCTCAGCTAACACCATACCAAACTTTAGCACAATATCTGTAAAATTGACTGAATTCTAGCCATTTGTCTAAGAGAAGTTAGCTGAGATAACTTACATTGAGTTAGCTTCAAAAGTTAAAAAGTTGTGTGTACATTCAATGACTATTTCCTGAACATTTAATTAAAATTAGTTCAGTGATTCATGAGATACTTTGTTAACAAAGATGACTCCAGTAGTTATCGACAAAGTTTTAAACACAGATCTTCCACAAGCAGTTTGTGCTTACAGTATATGTTGGGGATCAGTCTCAGCTACAGTCATGCAAAATTTTCCTTTAATTTCTGTAAAACTGTCTGAATTAGAGGTATTTTTGTGCTTAGTAAGATCACTTGCTGTGGCGTCCATCTTGAATCAGTCTAAAAGTTAATCAGTTTTAGATGTAAGTGCAATAATTGCTTTCTGCAAGTTTCATTAAAATCAGTTCAGAAATTCATAAAGTACTTTGCTACTTTTGTAAAGACAAAGGAACACACATAGACAAGGACAAAAACATCCCCACTCTGCCTTTGCCTTTGGAGTCGGGCGATAATAAAACCCAGTCCACAATGCTGGACAATACCACTGTGTATCAGAGACTGCATATGCTTGGGTAGTTTTGCATCGTTTTAATCTCTTTTCATCCTGTGTGGATCCTTATAAAAGCAGTGACTGGAGTGAAAGAGTCGATCCACAATTCATCAGTCACCTCTTCAATAAGTACCTGCCAGATTAAAAATTGCTTATCACAACCAATCTCAGGCAAACTAAATCTTAGTTTTGATGTTGTTCTTGTTGCACATCTGTTTACCTTTTTGTCCTTGTTGTCTCAGAGCTGAACCTGGGGAGCCACTGGCTGCTTCCTGCTTACACAAAGACTAAAGTAGCCTTCACTACACTACTGCAAGTATGTTTCAAACATACATTTTTTTCTTTCTATTAAAAAAACTCTCTATTCAGACAAAAATGCAGAGAAACCACTGAAGTACCAGTGCCAGACCAGTTAACAGCAATGATGTTGAAAACAACAGCAGGTCAACTAAAAAGAAGATCCTAGTCGCAGTTATCCATCAACATAGGAATATTTATTCTTATATGTATTTGGCTAATTATTAAGCTAGAAGGCCCTGGATTAAAAAAACTGGCATTTCTGTGTCAAGTTTGTATTGTCTTCCTGGGCATGGATGGGTTCTCCCTGGTAAGGAAGAGTCTTGGCAAATGTAGAAAATTAAACAGCTAAAACAAAGTGGGCATGGTCCAAGTGTGTGTGACATCATTGTTTGTCTTAAATTGCAAGTACACACTCTTGTACAAAAAGGTTTTTAAAATCTTTCATTTGAAAAGTTTTAGTAGAAATCCTAATTCCCTTCACCAAGAATGTCATTTGCATCTGGTGGAGGTAATAACGCGGCAGAAACCCTAACCCTAACCCTAACCCTAAATTTTTTATAATAGCGTGGACAGGGCCTCACACTCCTGCAGTTTCACCAAGTATGAAGACACACTGAGATCTAAGTCATGCAGCTCTTGCATATTTACATTAATTTATCTTGTGAATAAATTCACAAAACCATGAACGTTGGTCTGTGGGCAAAAACTCACCAATGACATAATGCTGCACATGACTGGACTCCGGATTGGAGGCAATGACCACTTCCTTTCTGGCCACAATGACTTGTAGTGAAGAAAGAAGAGAGAGCTCTAACTTTCCCTCCTGCCTCAAAATGAAGGTGAGTTTAAGGTAAATGGAGAAATCAGGTGAGGATGATTAAAATACTTTACCCAGCCAAGCTGCTTATGAAGTCAGCATGAATGAAAGAGAGAAACGAACAATAAAAAAGGGAAAAATTGAAAGATTGAGGAGATACACATTAGCTATGAACTGGATACATAATGAATGCTTTGTTAACAAACACACACACACACACACACACACAGACACACACACACACACACTTGTTAGCTCAATCACAGCTCTGGCATTCCTCTCCTCCTTTGAGAGAAGAGCTCCGGTGTCAGACATTTGGAGCAGACAAACTATAAAGCCACTTTATAGTTGGCTTTCATCTGTGTGGGTGGGAGATGCCAGGTATTCAGCTCTGGCACTAATACAATAAAACAGCAACAATGTTGGCTCTCGGTTAGTATTTCTCGTGTTTGGCTGCTGCTGTTGGTGTTGTGCTTTTATAATGACTTTCTCATGGCCTTAGAGAAACAGTAAAACACATACTTGTTTCCTCATTCAACCAAATTGCTTCTCAGACAAGCTAAAAAGTGGGTGAAACCTCTTCGAATTACAAGATTTGACCTTTTTGACAGAATAACAATAACCTTTACCAGTTTTATATGTATGTATGTTCAAGCTGATGTGACCATACTAATCTATCTTCTTATCAAATCAACCAAAATGCAGAAGGCGCCTGCTAAATATTAGCTACAACATCATTGCTTCCACAGGAAATAAGAAAATCAGCAGCAGCCAGGTTCTGGTAATCAAAACTGATAAATGCCTACTAATAAGAGTACAGAATTCTAAGTTAACATGATGTATTGAGAAAAATTATGAGAACATTTTCTTTGAGAAGCATTCGTTGCTACAGACCAATGTGGAAAGAGTTTGATCAGCACAAAGTCTTCAATACACGGTGGTGAAGGGGTGATGATTGCATCTTGTTTGCCTTTCTTCTACCCTCACTCCACTCTTCATTTGTACCTATAGAAGTAAAAACATACTGCAAATTTAAGGAGCTCTTTAGAAAGGCTTAAAACTAACCAAAAACAGTTGGGCCCTGCAGGTTTTAACAAACCAATTATAAATTGTTCGTAACTTATACATGTCAGAGTCAGAATATTTACATAAGCCTTATAAATTAAGTGGGACTGAATAAAAGAATAGTCTGTACAGGTGAAAAAAGGAACATGTCAGCCAGTGCAACACTGTTGCTCATAATACTATCCTAAATATTCATAGACTTGAGTTACATAATCAGCACAGTACGATTAGGTATTTGTTGTGATTTATAATTTGAATTAAAAAAATTAACGGATCCCTTTATCTTGCAAAATAAAACCTGATGAACAAAAATATATTTTTCTGCCATTACTTGTTTATCTGTGAAGTTATACATATGACCAAAAAAACCCAAAAGTATATCAAAAGCATGAGATTATGACTTGAGGTGGCAAAAAGCTAAAAAGACGAGAGTTGGAAAGGGGAGGAAATGCTTGACACCATGCTGGTTTAAGAGTTTGATTATGCAACATCTGACTTTCAGCCAAACCCTTCTAGCCCCTCATAACCGCAGCAGCATTACTCTGAGAAACATGTGGAAGGAGGAGACTCGTGCATCGATATGCTCACATCTCTGATCCGAACCCCACATATAACACCAATCACGTCTCTTGTCTGAGCTACCAAATATGCCTTAATAACTGGTATAGAAATACATTTTCTGTTATACCAAACTCGCTAAATCAGTTGAACTGTAAAATATTTGCTCATTTGAAAATCTTGATCTCCAAATGAAAAAATAAAAATAAAAGTACTACAGTTACACAGTCGTTCTGGGAGAAATACAGTATATTAATACTCCTGCAGGAAGTGTCCCAGGCTGCTCTGTGAGACCTACAGCTAGCTGCCACTGCCTCTATTTGTACTTGCCTATAACCATAAAGTTCTATTTAACCATCTAATGCGAAAGCTACAATGATGTAAAGGTTTACAAAATAGCGATTGCAAGAATCACAATTAAATCTTTGAGACTGAAGTTGTTGTAAGACAATAGGAATCCACTTTGACCTTTGCCCCACTCAGACTAGTCGTTAGCTTGTCAGTTCAGTGAGAATTAAATGTTTGCCTCCAAAGTGAGGTCATTCAAAGAGCTATCTACAACAGGAAAAATATTAATTGTTAATAAACGTTCCATAGAATCCCACTTTAAAAGATCCAAACTATTGCATCAAACTCTGAAAATAGATGGAGCTGAAAAGTGAACGACGGACAGATGAAGAGCCAAGATGAAGATTCACTTTGGCTCGGATGTTGAATTACTGCTTAATGAGGATGCATATGAATCAGTGTGTGCATTCATGTTTGTGTGTGTGTGTGTGTGTGTGACAGAGTCAGAAGAAGTCAGAGAAAGCTAACTAAATGTCAGCCAGGCAATTGGCAGGCCACACGAAAAACAGGCTCCTGTTTCTGAGCTGAGCTGACTCATGCCACCTTAAGCAAACAGGGAGCACAGACCACAGCCTTGTCCACACACACACACATCAACACACATGTACACACACACAGAAGGCAGCAGAAACAAGTCGACATTTCACAGGTCTAAACAACCTCTCTGATTTCTCCTTTCAGTACACACAGTACTGTCTGGTTAACCAGTGACCTACTGCAGAACTGGAGCCTCAGCATGCCAGGTGAAAAACTCCATGTGAGTGTGTCATCCTGAGAGAGAGTGGGAGAAAAAAGAAAAACAAAATGTGCTCATTAAGGTGAGATCTACTAACAAAAATTTATTGTTTCCCACAGCCTGTAAATGCTGTTGGGGTGACACACAAACTATTACAAAGAAAAGAGAATCGAGTGGTGAGAGCAGGAGTTTTCAGAAAGGACTACATCCAGGCTTTTACGGGAAAATGAATTCCAGAAACACACATGCTGATTAGGGGGTTGGTTGCCTTCTGTGCGCACGCAGGAAAGAGCACCTTGTCAAATAAACATTTGTTTCCTGTCCTTTTGTCAGACGGAGCTCCACGTCTGTGAACGTAGGCAGTGTGGGTGGGTGAGATGGCAGAACTTCAAAAAAGATCCGGCCCAGCTGACCTCAACGCAAAGACCTACCTCTCAGCAAGTGTGGAAGGAGGTGGATGTGTGGGGGGTCAGGACACGGCCGGCAGCACGGGCAGGGGGTAGTCGTCTGGAGACTGTTTGGGTCACAGTGCTCTCGTTACCATGACAACCTCGGAGTTCATTTCCTTCCACTGCCTGTTGCTCTTGTGCAGTTGCCCACCTGCTGTCGCAAGTCCACCTCAGGGAGAGGGCAGCTTTCAAACACAGTAAGACTGCAGCACATCACAGGCTGCCATCAAACGCACCACCATCTCAACCACTGTTTGTGCAATGCAAGATCACAGGTTATTTCATTCACATCTGAAAAAGGAAAAGTGCTTTAACTCGTGCTTTATTTTACCTCAGTTCTTTCATACACACAGCTTTGATAATAGCTGCCATAAGTTACAGGACACTGATCTTTGCGTAAATGAACGAAATGCACGAAAACAAAAAAAGGTTCATTTTTTTTTTCATCTGCTTCCTGAAGAGTCTGGAAACATCTGCAAGAGTTTAGGAGTGTGACTCCAACACCTGTGCCTTGCATGAGTAAACTGGAGTTAAAGGGATAGTTTAGATCTTTTGAAGTGGGCTTCTTTGGAAAGGTTATGAACAAATAAAATCTTACCTGTTGCAGATAACTTTCTGAATGGCCTCAGATTGGAGAAATAGAGTTTAATTCTGACCAAATTGATAAGCGAACAGCTATTTTGAGCAGGACCATGATCAAAGCAAAATAAAACTCAAGGTGGCTGGAAGGGGATGTCAGTTCTTTGCCTAGTCAGGTGGTAAAAATCTTAATCCACCACTTTTGATTGAGACAGAAATGTGTTACCACTACCATCAGATTAATATTTGAGTTTGTGAAAAAAGTATTTCAAAAGGCAAGAGGAGGGGTTAATGCTTTTTATTTGTTTAATAAATTGGGACAGTGATCTTGATAAACATAAATATAGAAATACAAAATTTAAATACGTTTGAATTTGGCAATGTACTAAAAACTTTGGGATGAAGCTTTTGGTAATGGATATTTTGAGACACTTTTCTTTGTGTGGCGAAACAAGCTCTTTAAAATGATTTCTATAAATGAAGCCTGCTGTTGAAAAGCTTAATTTATTCTGTCTCGACACCGCTGTGATTATATGTATCTCAATAGATCTTGCAACTGAGACAAGGACCGAACATCTGAACTTCTGAGTCTATGAGTCATGAGCCCCACTCCATTATCAGCCTAACAGAGGGCAGAAAGTCACCAGCAGGCTGCAGCTATCTCCGTGTCCTATCTGTTTCTGTGGCAGGTGGGAATGAGGCTGTTCTCAGTTGCTGGCCTTGTTCTGGTCCTCCTCGGCCCAGGCCTTTTAGATAGGATGGTGTCTGCAGAGATATGGGGGGAAAGGCAGCTCTGCAGACAGCTGGTAATGATGTCCTCTCACATGTTGCGCCCTGTGGATAATGGCAGTGTCGAGGCCCGGTGCATAGAGCGAGATGAAGCAGAATAGTCGGCATAACCGAGTCCACGGCGCACTCGTCTGAATTGCCTTGTCTCGTCATCTTGCTCTGATTCTGGGCTGTACCACGGGTAAGTCAGTGTAGCGTGTAGCTCATTTCACACTGTGATTCTCTTTCTCCTATCTAGATCTGCTGGCTGCCAGATTGAGTTTAGAAGAACACAATTAGGTATTTTTTCCAGATGTGATGAGAAGTTACAGAAGTGGATAACTTTTCTCTGTACTGATCCCAGTAGCTGGAGTCTAGCTGCACCTGTTCTGAAACATCACTGATTGGGCATGAATGCATGCATCTATTTTATTATCCTAAAAAAACTCAAATCTTTCTGAGGGTAAATTTATAAATTACCTTAATTTTTAACTTGAAATATTTCCATTTGGAGAACTTTCATCAGAAAGTAGTGAATGGATGTTCAGTCCTGGGGAAAAGAAAGTCCAGCCTCTTTAAATTCTAGGGTTTTACATACCAGGACAAACAGCAGTGACAGTGTTGGACAGTCTGCCTCACATTTGGCTCTAGAATACTTTGGTATAAAGAGGAGATATGATTAACTCAATAACTGCAACCTGCAATAGCTCAATTGGCTGCAAAACAAGACTAAATTATCATCCCTCCACCACCATGCTTGATAGTTGGTATGAGATGTTTGTGCTGAGCATTGCACAGTCTGACCTTGGGGTGAATTTGCTAGGACATCCATTCCTCGGAAGGCTGGTAAGTGTCTTAAATGTTTTCCACTTGTGAATTTGTTTTCTATATGTTGAATAACGGACTGCCGGTTGTTTTGAAATTACCTTTAACCCCTTCCAAATTGATAAGCAACAACATTTGCTTCTTTAAAGTCAGTGCTCTCCTTGGCATTGTGCTAACACACACCTGAACACTCCAGAGTAGCAAACTGCCAAAACTTCTTTTATAAAGGTGATCACACTGAAGATGGTAATTTAATCGAGTACATTTGATCAGCAGCACCTGACTGCTATTGAACCTCTTAAATCCCATGGAAGTAGCAAGGATGGACTTCGTTCTTCATCTTTTCCATCTCGGCTTTGTTTTTGTTTAATTATTATGGCGTGGTGGGATCTGCTGTGTGTCTTGTACACTTGAGGTTAGATTTAAATAATTTCAAAATCTAGTAGGGACTAAATCATTTTTATTGTGTCGTGATGCATAAAACCCTAGATTTGAAAGAGAGTGTATTTTTCCCCCCATAACTCCAGCACCAACAATTGATAAGAACCCAGACTGGACTGTGGCTGGTAATGGCTCCACACCTGTCAGCTTTCTTCTTATGAATTTCCTTTCTGTGACAGAAAGGAGCAGAGCCTCGATGTCAGCTGCTTCGTGGATGAGTACATCATGGAGGCCTGAGAGCCAAATAGCTCAATTACACAGCACTGCTACTTCTGTTCTGCTAACGACAGACTGACTTCTTGAATGGAGATGTTTAAGGCACACACACACACACCTTGCTCAGTGCATCAAGTCCTCAGTTCAGCCTGGCTGCTTCTGTCTATGTGTGCATACATATGTGTGTGTGTGCGCGCGCGTGTGTGTGTGTCCCTGTCGGGCCCTGCAGTGGACGGTGCTGACCCGCTAGGAAGAACAGAAGAGGAGAAGGGGAGTGGAAAAGCCAATTAAAGGAAAGATCACTTGTGCGTCTGCTGGAGTGTCTCTGAGAGCCTCTCACGCTTAACCTTTCCTATTGGAGAGTGAGAAAACGAGAGAGGAACGAGGGAGACGACGGAGAGGAAAAAGCAGCCGGGGAGATCAGGCGTTTCGGCTTTAATGGTCCCTCAGTGTTGGAGTGAAGCTGCTTAATTTGCCTTTCCCTCTCTCAGTTGCTTCAGGGTTTAGCTCCTGTCAGACTGAAGCATTTTGTGAGGAACATATATGCAAGGAGAAATTGTGAATGTGTGTCACTGGGAACATGGAGCTAAGTTCTGCTTCACTTTACGTTGCAGATCGCTGATATCTCAACTAAATCAACACTGCTTTGTGAGGATGCATAAGTGTTTTGGTGTGTGGTTCTGTATCCCAGAGTGTGTGCTATGCATCACAGCAGTTGAGGTGAACACAAATTGGGGCTAAATTAATGGTTTCAGCTGTGTATGTGTGTGACTGGGGGTGAGGGGGTGCTGCGTTGACAGTGTGTGGCAGCATAAATTGGGGTTAGATTAATGGGATGCAGATCTGCCTCTGTGCTCTGACCCCCATCAGGGCAGAGATGAGCTGTGTGTCTCAATTAACCTCAGCAGTACACACACACACACACAGAGGAAACATACAAACACGTACACACAGAAATCAAGATGCTGCTGCCCTGTTACATGTGATGCTGCTGGAATCGCTTCTGCAGACACAAGCATATCAAAAGCAGCTTTAAAAGGTTGTTTAGAGGTTTATCTTTAAGTGCTCGTCTGCGTATTTTGTGTTGATTTGGAAATTTAGTCATGACAAGCCTGCAAAAAGAAATCATCCAGGAGCAGAACGCTGTCTAGTCTCCTCTCTAATTATATGCATGGCATGTAGATCCCTGCAGTGCTGCCAGAATGATTGCAATTAAAGGGAGTCCCTCATCCACTCCCCTCCACCACTCTCCCCATACGCACCCTCACCTCTCGAGCCCTCGCTTCATTCACAGAAGGCTGCTGCTTGCTGGTGTAAAGTGGTACCAGCAACACTGAAGTGGTCTTAATCAGAGCTGAGAGTCACAAATATCTTTCTCCTCCTCCTCCTCCACCTCTACTCCACTGTTTGCTGTCTTTCAGTGCCTCTCCTACTCAACGCAGCCTTAATGAAGCTGTGGCTTCAAAACTGAAGAGAAGAATGTGAGAGGGAGTAACAAGTGGCTGTCAGGTTTACTTTATGTGCCAAATCCACTGACAGAGGTGCACAGAATACAATATAAAATACTTAAATATTTTCCATACAAAAAGTGGCAGTTTGTGATACTGTGTTTTCAGTGTGTGTGTGTGTCCCACACTGGTCAGATTTGACAAACTGAACACTACCTGCATGCATTGTCTGTGATCATAATGTGAACAGCTGTTTGGCACCTCTCTTAACAAGTGAAATCAAGGCCAATAAAAAATGAGTTCAAAAGAGAAGTCACTGCTCCTCCTGATGGTGAGAAGCAGCACTGCATGACAAGAGGCCAAGGGACAGATGACTGAGTTTGCCGAACCGAGGCGCTTTATTGTTGCAGCAAAACAAACACGGTGCATTATACTGAATGCAAATAACAATCTAAGGAAATTCAGTTCAATCTGACTTGAAAATTTATGATAATAAGTGTACTCTTTGCACTATTTTCTGACAAACATATTGACAGAAGAGTTCAATAAAAAAAAATGGCATCTAACAGAGAGGAGTGTGTGCTGGCATGCCTCTCTAATTCTGTGTGGTCGGCCCGCTGACTGGCCCAGATGTTGGCTAATTAACATCAGTGTTAAAGACGTTCTTCATCTGGATGATTAAATAATCAAATAATTAATTCATTAGGCAGGCAGGGGCTTGCTCTGCCTCTTATGATCTCTGGCACGCAGCCTGGCAGATTGGGAAGAAAAAACAGCTGAGGAGCGTTGGAGTGCAGACCGCTGAGAAAAGCAACAGAAGAACTCAGCATGTTGGCCAGAAAGGTGCAACTTATAGGCTCAGAAAGGCCCCTGTTGTTCGTACATGTGGGTCTGAGACAAAACAGTGTGTCTGCTGCAAAGAAAATGGGAGTGATACATTATTAAAACTACACCCCAAACATATTTAAATGTTTTAAGGAATAGTTCAGACCTTTTGAAGTGAGGTTTTATGGAAAGGTTATGAATAATTATTATCTTACCTGGTGTGGATAGGTCTTTGAACAACCTCAGTTTAGAAATATAAAGTTTAATTTTGTCCAAGTGGGACAAAGACCAAAGTAGATGTTACTGTCTCAAAACAAATTAGCTAGCTGTAGCACTTCCGGTGCAGCCTGTGGCATTTCTGGCAGGAATGTTATAATTTTTCTGACTGGAATAGCTCTGTACTATGAAATTGGCAACAATGTAAATGTTCATAAAATAGAAAAAAAAAAACAATATGTTTTTTACATGTGATCCCATGTGAAAAATCATGTGACCACATGGGATTACATTTTTACAAGTGAAAATGTGATTTTTAACATTAAAAAACTAAGATTATTTTTGTTTATTTTTGTACGGGTTTATATAAACTGTTTTAAATAGTTTGAGATTGATGTTGTTTTAAAATGGCAACAAACCAGTTTGCACTTGCTTGCCTCCTCCACCCACCTCCCACAATCCACCACACCCATCCTCGGACTAGCTATTGGCTCATCAGTTTGGTCGAAATTAAAGTCTAATATTTCAAAAATTACCTCACATGCCTTGGGATCCCCAGGAGGAGCTGAAGAGTGTCGCAGGGAAGAGGAATGTCTGGATTTCTATCCTGGACCTGTTGCCTCTGCAACCCACCAGCAGATAAGCAGCCGAAAATGAATGGATGAATGGATGGATGGATGGATGGATGGATGGATGGATGGATGGATGGATGGATGGATGGATGGATGGATGGATGGATGGATGGATGGATGGATGGATGGATGGATGGATGGATGGATGGATGGATGGATGGATGGATGGATGGATGGATGGATGGATGGAAATTTCAGTCTGAGATTGTTCAAAAAGCTGTCTCCAGCAGATAAGATATTTATTGTTCATAAACTTTCCATAGAAACTCACTTCCAAAGTGCTGCACTGTCCCTTTAACAGTCTTCCTGGGACAAATGAGACAAAGCTGAAGTGAACCGCAGTGGAAGAAAAACTTCTTTTGTATGTGTGTGCGTGCTAAAAGAGAGAACATCTCTCATGTCCCACAGAAACCGGGGCTCTGTGTTATTACAGTCTCAGCAGACAGATAGATGGATCAGGGACATGAGCTGAAGCAGGCCAGCAGCGAGGTGAGACACAGAAAAATGAAAAAAGTGACAAAGGGGTTTTTATCATGCTTATTTTTGCCATGGCGGAAGGTGGTACCATCAGCTGGATGGAGGGGGGTTAGTTGGTGGAGAAGGGTGGAATGGGTTTGGCATGCGGCACCTTCAAACAAAGCCACATAGCTCACATTCGCACACACAGACACACACACACATGTCCGGGCTTCTGCAGCCCTCATTTTAAACACTCCTTTACCCATAATCATTTTCATATAATTCACTTTCATACAATTCCTTCTCCTAATCATTATCAGGCCCACTAACGTCTTAATGACTTCATAAATTTAAGCTATAAAAAGTAATGGAGAAAGACAAATGAGATAATTAGGAATAAATCTTAGTGGAAAGCCATTTATCAAAACATGGAGAGGCCCTGAATATTCCCCACCATTAGGCTCTGCTGTAATTAACACGGGCTCTCAGTTATGAAGGAAACCTGGTAGCAGAGATATTAAGATCCAAAAGCCTCACTGTTATTAAATTGACCGATGAATCTGCGACGTATAATATGATGTGGATTATTAGGATCCTTTTTAATTAAAAAGAGCGTTAGGATTTTTTATATATATATTTAAATTTTTAACGCTTTAATGGTGGCTTGAACTCATCTCTCCGTGGTTATGGGGGCAATGAGACGAAGAGAGGAGGGAGAAGGCAAACGAGAGAGAGAAAATGAAACACAGGGAAGAAGGAAGTGAGGGAAGGAGTGTGTGTGTGTGTGTGTGAGGAAAAGAAGCAGCAGAAGAGGGAAAAGTAATATCTCACACTTTCATATTCTCCTTTGGTGCCGACTGTGTAAGTACATGAGAGAAAATGGTATTCTAATTTAGCAATCTTTTAACTAATGTACATACAGACTAATGCATATACAGACAAGGCAGTATTAATTTGTAATATCTTTGAGAATGTAACAGAATGGCTTGCTCTGATTATTAAAAATTTCTTCAGTATTATTTTTTGGCACTAAAACTGTATTTCCACGCTCTTTCTTTCTCATACACACATTATCTTTTTCTTTGTCCTGTCAGAACTGTCAGCCTCCATACTCTCAAAAGGATGTCATGAGAAGAAAAAAAAAAAGTCAGGGATTTTCCTTTTTCTTACATTCCCTTTAACCTTCAACATGGCTCAGGCTCTTTAACAATAGGCCCCTTTAGGATTCATTAGATCTCCATTGATTTTCCATTTCTGCCCATTCAAACTGTACTTCTTCTCTCTGTGACTTAATTTAAACAGAAATGTGGATGCATTGTGTTGCGCGAAATAGCCATGTTCAAAATCACAATGTCTGCAAAGCCGGGCAGAAAAAAGGCTCCTCAAATTCGCCAGGGTTTTCATATGAATGGAAGTTTTTCCTGCCATGATTCATTATTTTGATAAAATTGTCACACATATGGCCTTGAAGTATGATACGCTGTTAAAATTAATAAATTTGACCAGCTTGGGTTTTTTTTTTTGTTTTTTGATTTTAAATTTGTGTATTCTTGAACGCTGCTGAAAGCTGCACCCGCTGCATTTCTGACAGAAAACGGAGGAGGAAGAGGATCTAGTTAGTGGGGTTCACCATAAGGAATCTGCTCAACGCTTTTTAGGGTAAAGATGTCGACTGCCTCATGCAAATTATCTTCATATAAATGACATGCCAACCTCCAATCACTGACCAATTAATGACCTCTGGGGCCATCTTGTGACACATCAACGGCACTAATTTATACTTGACAGGTCCCCTGGTGCGTGCCGGCAAAGTTCATGCATGTGTGTGTGTGTACGTGTGTGTGGGTGTGTATAGGCCACTCCTGCACCAGTTGAGCTCATTACTATGGAAACACAGTTTTCAAATATGAGGGTTTGTGTCACCAGAAAGAGCATCCTCACAACTCACTGCTTGTGTGTTTTTATTTTGATCATGTGTTTTAGCACACGTACATGCCTATCACATGTAGGTGTGTGTGTGTGTGTGTGTGTGTGCACGTGGGTGTGAGTGTGTGAGTTATTTCACCTTAACTTCATTTTTAGTCAACCTGATTTCTGCAGCTAACTGTGCTTCATCTATTCAATCAGCTCCTGTTACATCCAATGAATCGTTTTAGTTTGTATATCTCTGTCTGTCTGTAGTGTGCAAGTGTGCATGTGTCTGTGTGTGTATGTGTGTGTGTGTGTGTGTGAGAGAGAGAGAGAGAGAGAGAGGACGATTGTGTGTGTCTCATTCACTCCCTAACTGCCTTATCAGACTCCTGCACCAGCAGCTCTCATTAGAACATTAATTGAAAAAGTGTAATTAATCCTGAAAGGTGGTGAGACTGGACTCTGGCCAGAGAGGGAGAGAGAAAGTGAGAGGTGGACAGAGCTTTCAGGTGGTTAGTGTGACCCAACACTGCCCCCTGTTGTTGCTTCGCTGTGATCGTCTCTGACAGCTGGACGATGCTGCCACCTTTTCACATTTGGATCCAATTTCACATGCACAACATGGCAACCTTGATCATTTGTCTCATTATTTTGCAGCACCCTATTTTTTACAAGTTTGTAAAATAAAATGCTAAAAATTAATTGAAAGGATTATTTGTAATCTTTGTAAATACTTATAACTTCATTCAAAAGCTGGTTTTACACTAATTACTCTGCATTGGAATTAAAATGAAAGAATTTCATAAAAAAACAAGCATCAAATACTTTTTGTGCACTAACGCAGGCTCAGTTTTTTTGGCAAGAAATGCTGAAAATCTAGCTGATGATAAAGACAACACAGTTTAGGTTAAGAGTGCAGATAAATGTAGGCTCACTGTTTGGCAGGAAACTGCTCACTGCTGGCCTTTTTATCTGATGCACTGTAATTGCTTATTAATGGTTTACAAAGTCTCCACAGTTTAATTAATGGCTGTATTATTAACTCTTTATAAGGGTCTGACAATCATTTTTTGATCGTGACGGTCAGGTTTAAACCCTCACATGAATCAGCGAGATTGTGTGTCATATCTCGAGTTTCGAGAATCAGAGCAGAACCAGACACCAAAAAAAAAAAATGGGAGACCTGCTTCGTTTTGTTTTACCCAAACTCCCTGTGGTGAAGAGGAGGATGAAGAGCCAAAGGTGAGGGAGAAGGAGAAGCCGAAGGCCTGCTCTATTATTCTAATCCTCGGTTGTGTCTGGGTGACCTTTGGAGGGATGATTGTTTCTCATTTAGGAGTGTGAGGTGTGATCTTCCCACCCGTTTGATCCCACTCACCTGACCTTTGTAAATTGGCTGTTAAGCATATCACAACTCGACCCTCGTGCCTCATGCGTGGCCTGTTAATACACACCGGCGGAGCAGCTGCAGCCTCACAAGTATTTAGACACTTTTTAGACTCACACTTACACAGGAGGTGTTTCTGGAAGCTCCTATTGTTGCGTCATATATTCTTGATTATTTACCATCTAGTCTTTCTGCCCTTTGCCACGAGAAGAAGATAACTTCCAATGAGACTTTCCTTCTTTTATTTAATCACATGTATACGCACATTTTTATCCAGATGATTGCAGATTTTAAATGCACGCAGGCGTTGTCAAAAAAGCCAAGATTAAAAGAGAGAGAGAGAGGAAAAAAAAAAATACACAATAAATTTGTCCATTGTGCCGGTCACCTTTTCTTGGCTTGGTTAATGGGTGGCTGCGTTGAATGGCAGCGAGGTGATTTTTCCATCAGGCTGATGAGAGGAGAATTAAAGCCCACAGCGTGGGGTCTGCAGCACCATTACAGAAGGAAGAGGGTCTGAATTCATTTGGCCCGGCCACGATTCTAATTAACAACTCAATCCCACACAGCCACACAGGGGGAGACAGACAGGGGGGGAGAAGGAGGAAGGAAAGAAGAGAGAGCGAGAGAGAAAGAGAGAGATCTCCTGTCTTTTCCCTATGTGTTGTGCGGAAGCATCTCCTGTTGTTCTGGAATTTAATCACAGTCTTTCTTTTTATCACAGATTTTCTTTTTATGTTTATAAATATGCATTTAGCAAGGCTCTCAGTCATTCCTCGTCTGTAGGAACTCATCCTGCGCCGTGCGTTGTCCGCTGCACCATCCGCTGTGCTTCCTGTGGTTTCCTTAAGCTGCAGACTTATGGGGGACATTTCCCCTGGATTAAAAGGATGATTTCATTAGCCTTCGTGGGTGTCAGGTTTCATTTTAGGGATTAAATCCAGTAGATTAGAAACCAGGGGTATTCTGCACCATGTCATTAATATCTAATAGCACAAGAAATGTAATTTAGAAAGCCTGTCTTTGTGATTACAAAGCAAATGTGTGCTTTGCTCTTTAAGACCATAAACTGGGCTTTGAGCACTGTCTCTAAATAGGGTTTAGGCCTTCCCCCTTCCAGGCTGGGCCACATAAAGCACAGCTCAGGAAGACAACTTGTGTTTTGCTACTGTCATTGTTGATCAACTTTTGACAAAACTACAATTGGAATACTTTGTAAAAAAAGAAAGAAAGAGCTCTGTAATCAGTAATTGTTGCTGAAGCTGCACTCGGTCACGCAGCACATCCCGGTCGCTTTCTTTCTCAGGGGAGAGTGAGCTCTGAGATTTGACTTCAGCAGCAGTGAGGATGCTTTTCTTTTCCTTTTTACCCCCCTCGCAGGACACTTGAGTGCCTTCCCATCAGCTTGTGCCCAGCCAGTGCCGGTCCCCACTGAGGACCTGATGCGAGCGCTGTGAGCCTCCTGTCAGTCAGAATGCCCCACAGCAGCCTCCCTCGCTGATGAAGTATGGACAGTGGAGAGCAAGGTGGGCGCAAGGGGAGCCGGTCGACTTAATGAGCCAATTTCTCAGATAATAAGATTGGTGGGTATGCTAATATTTCTACCTTTAGGAGATAATTATGATGTAGAAGATAGAATATTTTATCTTAAAGCAATAGTATTCTGGTCCCAAACCTAGCTTCAGTTTTTTTTCTTCCTCCTCTCATGGACAGAGTTTGGTTGGGGAGGGTGCCCGGTGGGTGGGTTAGTGTTCTGTGTTTGAGCTGTGGGACAGCAGAAAAACAATACCAAGAAAGCCTTGATGCTTTCAGTGTGTTTTTGGGCTGAGCCTTTGATCACGCCGAGCATTTGACACAAGGAGGAGAAACTGGGGATTTTCTGCCTTCATAAATATTTATCTCATTACTGTAGGCTACAAAAATCACAGAATAAAAAAGCTTTCAATTGATCTTTATTGTTAATTGACCCAAAAGTATACCATTAAAATCTGAACAACAAAAACATTGTTTCGTCCTTATACTCTCGCTGCACCCCTGGTTCTTAACTCTCTTGTGTTTTCAGTTTCTGATACAAACTTGTTTTTCTGTCCTCAGGTTCTAGCAACAGCTCATTGGTAATTTTGTTTTGTCTTTAACTTCCTCATCAACACAAATTCCCCACCTCAAATCCCCAAATGAACTGCGCCCTGCCACTTTGATGGGTATAACTGGAGGTTAAATGATTAAATGAGTTACTGAAATGCAGAGCTGCTGATTATGGCTGCAGTCCGTAGCCTGATCCAAGTAGCCAGGGGCAAAGGGGGTTGGCTATAGTGGCTATGTGAGCTAACAGTTTAACAAAAGTATAAGAGCATGACAGGCATTGAGTGGTGTCAGTCTGACTCGTCCACTCTGTTTCTATCTACTCTTTCCAACTCTCTCTCTCTCTGTCTCTCTCTCCCCACTCTGTTTTACCATTTTAATTAGACTATAACAAGCTCAATCATGTAATTAAGAGCTCAGCTAGACGAGAAAACAAGTCTGCCATTAGCCCCGGCCTGCCCAGATCATCCACAGCAGTTGTAGGATGAAACACACAGATGTCTACATTTTGAAATGTCGCAAACTAATGATTTCACTTCTATTCTTCTTCTCTAAAACATTTGCTGCTTGTAAAAAAAGGTTACAAATCAACTGGTGCTGCAGAAACCCACTAACATACACTAACAGGAGAAAAAAAAAACTTGAAGTGCTCAGTTGGAGTGGTGGAAATTGAACGGAACTGCACGAGATGAAAGGTCATGCGGCTGTATTGAAATGATTACAATATAAGATCAAATGGAAAATTAATTGGCAGTAGGGCTCACTGCTGGTTCCATGTCAGTAGGGTGTGTCCACCCCCTTCGGCCTGGATACAAGCAGTACATAGACAAAACAGCTGTTGTATCCTCTTCTGTGACCAGTTGTCCCACAGGTGTTGTAATTGGTCTTTGAGATCCAGCAGATAGGTACTGGGTCAGAGTTGAGATCCATGTTTGATTGGGGGCCTGAGCATGACAAAGACAGTCTGTAGACACATGCGTTGTATGTGGATGGGTGTTGTCTTCCTGAAAGACGGTACCTGGATGCTGTCTCAGTGAGGGTTATAAACAATCTAATATCTATGTCAAGATGCAATGGGGTTTTGTAATGCTTATTGTATAATATGACATATATCCTCACTTGGTGCAATCTGTCTTGAGTGACCAGAATCTTCATAATTTATTGTTTCTAGCATCAGGCCATTGGAACATCTATATGCCCCATGTAATAGGTGGTTACATGATACAACCACACAGCCACAATGCAACCCCTATAAAACTCTGTCAAGTGTTGGTAATGCAGTATGATGCATCTATTAGGCATCCTCTGTGTCTGCTGACCTTCACTCACTGTTTAACAGACTGTTGGACACTCAGACAACTCCCTGAAAACACCATCACTTCACTCATCATGCCACCACTTATGTCCTCTGTTGCAAAACTAAATTATTTACAAACCTGTCACTGGCCTGCATATAAGACAAATTGCACTCAAATTAGACTTCTGGGTGTCTAACTTTTTTTTTTTGTCAGTAAATGTATTTTGACAGAAAAATTTTTAATCCGATCAAGGTGTCAGCCAGCCTTAAGTTAGACACACAGGCATGAAACGCACATATATAGATGTTTTTAAGCAAAAAAGAATCCCTACAGTGACAGGTATCCCTGAAGTGTCTTGTCTTACAAAAACACTTTTTTTTTAGTTCCTAAAAACGTGCAAAGTGACAGTGACAGCACAATTGCCTTTTTCGTTTTAAAGAGAGCACACACGCATAAACACACACAGTCAGAGAGAAGAACGCATAGAAATCTCTTTATCTGTCTGATGGATGTGTGAGTTCTGCTTCCTTTTGTGTCTTCCTCCCGTGCTTGACGGAATTCATGTATATGTAAAGACTCCTGCATCCTATTATGTGCAATAAACTGCCTGCTGTATCGGCGGCAGAACCTGGTGAGTGGCACAATCCGCCAAACACACCATTTCCAAATTAAATTTATTTAGTTAGACCCCCATTCAAAGCCACTCATGTAAACGATCATGTTACACTCTGATCTGAATAACTACAGGCAGGAATCTAATTCATTTCGTATTCACAGCGCTGCTGCACCCAGCCCTCTTACAGGGCCCCCCGTATCAGTAAATTGTCAATTGTGGATGCTCTGCCACGCGGCATTACAATGCAAACAAGGTTAGTTTTCAAACACCTGATTTGAATAAGCTCAACAAGGAAACATATCAGCCGGTGCTGCTTCAATGGTTTTTGTATTGCTTCCAGGAGAGGTGATGAGGGGAGGGGAGGAAACAGGAGTGGGAATGGGGGGTGGTGGGTGTGGGGGTGTGGGTGGGGGGGAGCAGGGACACTGTTGCAGGCAGGCAGGGTGATGCCAGGCCGATAGCACTGGAGGAATGGCAGTTAATTTGAATATGGCACCTCAAGCCACAATGATTATTATCATCACCAAATCAAGGAAATAAATGAGAAGAGGGGCTCCAAAAATAGCGTTCGGAGCCTTTTGTGCATAGCAGGTAGGCCCGGTGGGGTGGGTGGTGTGAGGGGGGGGAGAGTGTTCAGTAGCTCATTATCCAGGGCTGGGCTGAGGGAATGGAGGGATGGAGAAGAGAAATTGCATTAATGTGACCATGGACACTCTTTTCATAAGCATCCCCTTTCTTTCTCACTGTGACTCTCTCTCACTGTATGCCCTGTTTAATTTGTGTGCCAGCGGGAGGTAATTTAGGCATGCTGCTGTCACCTGCGATGAGGCCCGAGATACGGGTGGGAATGGTGAGAACAGAATGAAACTAGTGATGCTGAAGACCTTTCCTTTCACTCTCCTCCCCCCCTCCCATCCCCATCATCCTGTCACCTCCATCCCACTATATTTCTTCATGAGTGCTAATAGCACTCTTTCAATCCTTCTGTCCTCTCTGAGCAGAGCACACCTCCAACTCCCGCATGTTTCTCCTATCGAGTACCCCCTTTATGCTGTCTCTTTCTGTGGCCCCCCCCACTCACCCACACACCCCCATCTTTCAGTCCACCGTCTCCTGCTCTCTTCCCCCAGCTCTCATCCCTGTCTGAGAGTAAGGGGAGATGGTGTTGGTGAGTCATCCTGGCAGTCGTTTGATTCATTCTGCTCCAGGCTCTCATCTCCCTGGAGAAATTACCAGTCGTTTTAATCGGACCCGTGTCTCTAATTCATTAAACATCTCCACTCTGACACGTGCATGCACACACACACACACACACAATCGTGCCTGATGGCTACCTTCACTCAGTCACCTCTGTCTTTGGTGTCAAACGACGTTTAACATCCCTGTCAGTCACTCATATTCAGAGGAGAGCTGAAGGAGAGAGAGGCCTGCAACTCATTACTCTTCACTTTCCCACACTGTCTATTAGCACTGGTCCTCTCTTCTACACCATCTGTTCTTATCTGTCTGCCTACTTGGATGGGTGCACTACTTCTCTCCCTAAATCCCGCCTTTACTTTTTTTTTTTTTAAGCAGTGCAGTGAACTGGATGTAGCGAAAAAGTCCAACAGGAGTGGGCAGGAGGTCGATGCAAATTTTCACCACATGCCATATCTGAGCCTAAAATTTTATTCATAGATGCCTCGTCAATGCCAGACATGAGTGTAACTGATAGCATTGTGTTGAAGTCTGGGTTTTAAATCTTTGCTATTGTGCTTCCGAGGCTGTGGGAAGTGGGGGTCCGAAGGGTGCTGCAGCACCTCCTAATGAAAGCCAAAGGACGTGTGTTTAAATACATAATTAAAGAAAGGTTAGTGCTGCATATGTTTCGATTTCAATAACATTTTGATATTATTGAGTTTTGTAAATCAGATTAGTTTCAGGTTATGATTGCATTTTTTAGATACTGTCTGTCCAAAAATGGAGCATATTTTTATGTCTATATTCAGATAAAACAAAACACACTGTTAGTGTGCATTTCACTGCATACATTTGGTATCATTGTATCATCTGGGTGTTTAGAGTCGTACAAACTCACACGTGCTCAATATAGTGGCTCAAATTCAAGCACTGTTTACAAAAGTGACATTTTAGATTTGCAATGTAGTTTCAATTTTAAATAATTGCAAAAAAAATTTATAAAAAAATATCCTATCTGCCTATCTCTAGTTGTCACTGTGTGAGAGGCGGGGGACACCCTGGACAGGTCTACAGTCCATCACAGGGACACATAAAGACAAATGAGACAAACAACCATTCGCACCTAGGGACAATTTAGAATTACCAGTCAACCTAACATGCATATTTTTTGATCTGTGGGAGGAAACCCACATGTGCACAGGGAGACAACTTGACACAGAAAGACCAAGAGGCAATTTTATTTATTTATTTTTTATTTTAACCAATAGAGGTGTTTTGGTAAGCCCATGTCTCAGACCCCTGAACAGCCTGAGAACAGTCATTGTGAAAGTCCAAATTCTGCATAATTCATATATTCTGCAAGGACGTGAAGTCTGTATCCAGAAAATGAAAATGATTTTCAGAGCCTTTTTTCTGATGGTTTTCAGCCTCCCTTTTGTCTACCTGTTTGAATGGTCTGACTGTGCTCAGCCTGTAAATTGTCAAGGATTTTTGAAAGCTTTTTGCCAACTATTGAGATCGACTGGTATTGTGTTGGTGTTTGGGGAATAAATAACTATTCAAATCGCAGCCCTTTTTTCCCAGCATGTAAATATATATATATATTTTGATCCTGCATTATATGGTTTGTTTTGATCTTTCATTGTCCCGTCCTTGAGCTTTTTTCAAAGATGCTGTAAATGTTAAAATGTTTTCAGAATGATGAGAACAAAAAGCTCCATCTATACAGACTTTTGTTTACATTGGAAGTTTTTTCATTTATTTTCGTCACGGCCAGCTCATAAATTCACAAAAAAATGTTTTCAGTTACCAAATGCGTGCGGTTGTTTGTTCAGTAACTTAAGTTTGAGTTAAATAGACCCTTTATTGGATGATAACAATTTAATAAATGGTGTGTTAATTAAACATTCTTTTAGTTATGCACATGTTAAAGTGGAAACAATGGAAATAATTTCACATGTATTTCTGGTACATAAAGGAATTCCGCATGAAGCAAATCTTACACCGCTTGTTTGCTTTATATAACATTTACGTCACAGTTGGGGTCATGGCTGATGAAAAGGCAAAATATTATTTTATTGTTACTATTTTAATATTATTAAATATTCTATATTGTTTGTCAGAAACAGAAAGTAGTTTCGCATGAAGAAAAAGCTACAAAAACACCAACATAACATATGGATCACACTTCCTGTCTGAGCTGAAGACAATAGTTTTTGCTGGGTTTTGATTGTTTCTCTAATTACCTGATTATGTGGATTAAAAAGCAAACTTCTGGTAATTGTCATTACTTCCACGGTACACTCACATGTGTTTGTGTTTGTTTACTGGGACGCCAAAATTAAAGCAGTTGTGGAAGCATAAAGACTTGACTGGCAGCTTGCTGATGAGAGGTGAGAAAGAGGGGGGTAGTCAGAGGAGAAGGGGGCCACCATGCTGGATCTGACTGGGACATCAAGGAGAGACTTTAATTGGCTCTTTACATGTAGGAGAGTTTCATGGTGTGTCAATCGTCCAAAACCTTCCTCTCCTCACCTGACCCCCTCCTCCATACTTCATCTTCTATTTTTTCCCCCTCTTCTTCCAAAAGCTGTGATGGGTCACTGATCAGGATTAATGACCGTTCTGATTCCTCATGAGATTTTTCCTTCTGTGAGAGGAAATCAGCATTCCTGCGTGGCTGATAGCAGAACCGGTCGTTACTGACCGCCGCCGAGAAGTGATAGGCGGCGGGTAATGTGTTGGTCTGAGTCTGCGCGTGTGTGCCTGTTCATTATTCTGTCTGTGAGCAAAATATCTCACAACCCACTGGACAGATTTCATTTAAACTTTCAGAAAGTAATCACTGGGTGTAAATCTACAAATGATTAACTTTTGAAGTCAACTCAGTTCCAGATGGTTGTTTAAGCCAGCTGACCTTAGAAAACGCAAAAATTGATATAACTCTCTGTTTTTAGATATTAAGCTGGAATTTGGTGTGGTAGTAGCTGAGTCTGATCCCCAATACTGCTCCAAGTGCTACACATTGCACTAGATCTTTGCTTAGAACTTTGACATCAGCTGTTGGAGTCAGCCCTGCCTGTCTGTGAGCAAAATATCTCATGAATTTCAGAAATTAATCATTAGATACACATCTACAACTTTTGACATCAACCCAGATGGCTGCCACAGTTAACCAGCATTCACAAATACAAAAATGACTGTGATTCAGTGAGCTCAAATTTGGTATGGTATTAGCTGAAATTCATTCACAACACATATCCTGATCACTAACAGATTGCACCAGATTTCATGAGATCTTATGAGTTCACGCTTTATATATATATATATATATATATATATATATATATATATATATATATATATATATATATATATATATATATA
>NC_051433.1:17083371-17087922 GCF_001649575.2 Kryptolebias marmoratus
AAACTGGAGCAGTGGCTACAACAGATCCCAGGAACAACATCAGACATCTCAGTCCAGAAATGTGCAGTTCTAGGCACAGCCAAGATACTGCGCAGAACCCTCAAGCTCCCAGGCCTCTGGTAGAGGACCCAAGCTCAGAGGATGAAACAAAAGACCACCCGCGGAGGGTGAGAAGGGAATTTTTTATTTTATATATATATTAAGATTTCACCAAAACGGCTCTCGCTCTGTCATTTCCTAACATAAGATCATCTCAGTTTAGAACTCTAGTCTGAAAACTTGCAGACATGCATTCCTTAAAGGCATTCCAGGTTTTTAATTTGAATTATCATTGGAACAAATTTATCTTGCAGGAACAAAAAAAGAAATAAACACTTTTAAGTTTGCTCCTATTCATCTGCCCCCTCAGTCCAACTTTCCTCCTTAAAGATGTCTGAAAGCAAGCTAAGGTGTTCAGCTGACAGCAGGCTCTTGTGATTAAGTCTTTTCATTGGTTAATTAGCCCCTGCAGCAGTTGCACGCAGTGAAGGCAAACAAGGACTGACTCACCAAACGATCAAAGACACAGCCTGTCAGGAGGCTCAAACACTCCCCGCACCTGTGGGACAGTCACACACAGAGACACACACACACACACTCGCATGCTCCGTGGTACCTGTGGGACAGTCTCTCTATCTCTGTCTCACGCAAACACAGGCACAAGCTCACTCGTCAACTCTAGTACCTGTGGGAGATTCCCCAGTGGCTCTTATTCCTGAGCTGAAGTGCCGCACATTCACACGGGGACACATTTCAAAAGAACACACACTCTGAGATACTCTGAGATCCTGGCACGTATGGGTGCACACACACTGAAAAAAAAAAAAAAGACTTTCTTTAAACACTTAATCAGCACTGAAAAGAGGCCATGAGGAACAGACTACAAACTCTGTTATCTGACATTATCTCCTCAAGAGAGCATAGATTTTTAAAGATATGCTGCAGGTGTGGGTGAAATATCTTAAACTGGGTTATAAAGGCAGATTTATTACTGGATACCTGAAATGTCTTCTTTTCTATATCAGTTGAGGTATGAGGATGAAAGTAGTTGGTATTAATTTCAGTGTGCCATTTTACAAGTGTGTGAATTTTGGAAAACAGACGAGAAGCATCAGGATTAAAAATACCCAAAATGCATCCTGTTTGGCTGCTTTCATCCTATAAGTCTTATCAGTTCACAACCATTCCTTATGACCCCAAAGACCACATGAATGAGAAGCTAAGTGGTGCACGGACAAGCTGCTTTAGAACTATTTTAGCTTTGAGTTGGGAATAGAGGTGTAATTTTTCACTGAGTCAAACCAGAACATCATTTTCACTTGAAAGACGCAAATAAGCACTTCCTGCTCCACATCCTCTGACCTCTGTCACAGCCTGCTGCTCTCGTTCCACCACTCAGCAACAGAGTGAATGCCGGTGGAAACGCGTGCAAAGCAAGCCGAGTAGAGTGGAGCCGGGACCTTTAGAGCCAGTGGAAAAGGGGCAATAGTGTGGCACGCAGGGTGTACAGTAGTAGACAGGAGAGCTCCCTGTTATCAAATCTGCCCCCCCAAAAAAATCACTGGTTCACCACTCTTCTCACTTGAGGTTATTAAAAACACCCAATACCATAACAAAGCCAAAATGCCGTCACTCTTTCTTTGAAATTCTACCCTCAAGAAAATGATATGTCACTAAAACACACATATCGCTAAACAGTTTCTTTCCAAAAGCCACCAAGTCTCCAAATAACTTCTCAAAATGACTATAATACATGAATATTCATATTAATTACAATATTTAACCACTTGCACTTTATTACTCATGCTGCTACCAAACGTTATGGCTGGATACCCTTCCTACCTTATATATAACATCAGTTCTTGAATTGTTCAACTTTTCTGTGTATATCTTGCACAAGAATGGTGAAATTTCCCCCTCAAAGTTAAATTAAAAAATAGAAGTAGGACTAGACCATTGCTCAGCCTGCACACTGTGGCAGTATGTCAAGTTAACAGAATATGTACACTACCTAAACAGCCCTTCAGGCTCACATCTGTTAGTGAGAGTGGTGTATGAGTGGTTTTTAATACACTGACACTGTTTATATTGTGCCATCAAATCTAAACTTTGGAACACCTTTTTACCAAATGAGTGCTTTTTCTTTTTAATAGCATCTAAACTTTAGATGAATGAATGTTTACAGCTCACTGATTAGACACTGCTGATGCACTGAGGACACATAACCTGACCACAACTCTGCAATATTTGAGGTAATACCAGCATCTGTTGTCTCGTTTTTCTCTGAAGATTTCCTGACCTATAGGACAGTTAAGTAATGCTTCTGCGACATACTGTATATCTTTATTTCATCAACAAATGAGTTCTGGTGTTAAACTTCTGAGTAAATATAAAATATGGAATATCAGAATCTCCTTTACTGTGTGAAGTCCTAATGGGCAGTATTAAAAATGTCTACTTTTCATCTATTTGGATACAAACTGGATCATATTAAAAAAAATCTTCAAGGACTGTGAAAATATGTTTGCTACTTAATTGTGTTATTTCATTTGATTAAATACCTATGTGGACACAGGATATTTCTAAATAACTAAACCATGCTTGTGACGATGCTCAACATAAACTCTATGAATATTACTAACATGTACATGAAATGTTGTTTTTTTTTATTACATCTCTGAATATTTCATATTGAAAGCTAAGGAAGGAGAATCTGACCATCAGATCACATCTCCTTCCTTTAAGAGACTCATTATTCGGTGGTCGAACAGTTGATAAGCAGCAAACGTTTCAGCGGTGGTGCATTCTGTTATAGAAATAATTTAGGGCAGTTAACCCATTTTGTGCGAGCCGGCACAAGATGCTGGTCAATCGCCTCTGTGACATTTGTGACAAAATAATAGTTTCAGATTCTGTTTTTTTTTTGACTGCTGTTGACAGGTGCCACAAAGGAAGGAGCGCACTAAGCTCAGCAGCCTCGGCGCTGTTCGCTGCCCCACAGCACTAAAGAACAGTAATGGTTCTAATTCCAATAAAGAGAAAATCCAAGGTCACACTGTGAACTTCCTCCCCATCAGAAGACCACAAAGACTGGCTGCGAGAGTGCATAATATCCTCACAGCTATTTTTACCCTCAAATTAAAATCTATGACATGTTGAAATGACTGCAGTGTGCAAGAGGGGTATTCAAAGCAGACACTAATGACGCTTATTAATGGCGTGAATGAAGTCTTGACAGGTCGTGTGTCATTCTGCAGGCAATGCTCCACTGGCATAATGGCTAATGTAAGTGGGGATAATTATATATATTATACCCTGTCTTATGGTATTTTGGCAGGAGTATGAGAAGCCAGGCAGTTAGAGAGGAGAGTGAAAGCGCTTGCTCTTTTTAAGACAGAGATGTGCACGCGTGGATATGTGTGCGCACACATGCGTGGATGTGTTCACCCCCTCATCCCCAGCTATGGTCTGGCTATAACAGCAATAATAGTAAGACAACAGCACCAAACAGTGGCTGAACAACACACCTGCATAAACAGGCAGATAGGCAACATTTTAGTTTAGACAGACCTGATCATTGGGACTAAAAAAGGTCAAAAGTAAAACTTAATGCAAAATCACAGGCAATAATGCAAAATCTGGACATCCCATGCAGTCTGTTAGTGCTTAGAGTAGTTATTTGTTAAAATTTAGCTCAATAAACTGAGTTATAGCCATGTTTGTGTTTACTATGGTTGATTAGCTGTGGTGGCCATTTTGAATCAGGTTGAATCAGTTGTAGGCATACATTCAGTCATTCCTTTCTGAAAGTTTCATTCGAATCTGTAGTGGTCCATGAGATATTTTGCTAACAGACAGACACACATCCATACACACAATTATATTATCGCCCACCTTTTGACAGCAGGCAATACAAATTCTGCAAAAATGCAGGAGTTAAAAGAAATTTGATGTTTGATTTAAATATAAACCTTAAAGATATAATAAATGGAAGACTATTATGAGGTCAGTGGTAAGCTATTCTAGTATTTATGACCTTTGATTGTCGGCACAACTTGTGCAAAGGTTTTATGGGACTTCAACTCCAGAGGTGGCTCTCATACTATCTCATACTGCTTCCTGTTTATTGTTTGACAACATTTTCCTGTAAAATTTTATTTCTAAAACAAGCATATATATATATATATAGGGGGAGGAGCCAGGATGCCAGGTTAGAGGGGAATTAACTCCAACTCCCCACCCAGAGGTTGGGTATGCAGCCCCAATGAACGAACCATCTAAGCTGAACAAAACAGCCACTGACCTGAGAGGTAGAATCGTAGCCCGGATGGGCAGTAGACAACCCCGATGCCAATTACAACGACTGAATAAAGTACCATCCGAAAGTCTCATGGAAGATGTGAATGCAGCACTGAGAACAATTCCCACCACCACCATAACGGAAACCAATGAGCTGATGTACAACTCAGCATCAGTGATCCTGGAGATGCTTGGCTATAAGAGCAACCATGG
>NC_051433.1:17090292-17147942 GCF_001649575.2 Kryptolebias marmoratus
GTGGCTACAACAGATCCCAGGAACAACATCAGACATCTCAGTCCAGAAATGTGCAGTTCTAGGCACAGCCAAGATACTGCGCAGAACCCTCAAGCTCCCAGGCCTCTGGTAGAGGACCCGAGCTCAGAGGATGAAACAAAAGACCACCCGCGGAGGGTGAGAAGGGAATTTTTTTTTTTATATATATAATAACATTTCCAAATCATAAAAAATATGTTTTCCCCTAACATATTTCAGTGATTAAGTAAAAATGGCTTTTTTCTCCACAAGCTTTTAAAGCTTTTTTTCCTTTTTCATGTTTTTGTAGTTCTTGAAATTATTCTATTTGTGAACAACCAAATAGTGATAGAGTAATTTGTATGAAAAAAAATCAATCAATGTAGATACAGCACATCCTGCTAGCACTAATTGTCAAATATTATTGTTTTGTTTAAAATTTAAGGGTTGTACAGTTTTAAACATGTCTTCAAAGGATCGTGAGGAGTCCAGAAATGACCAGAAATAAATATTTTGTTGAAAAGAAATTGCTTTAACAGCATTTACAGCTTTAATGATAGTGTGGAAAATAAATAAGAAAGTAAAAAAGGGTGATAATGTTATAAAAGTTATCATATTAAAAAAAAGATTTGTATGTTGATTTATTCTGTTTGTGATATTTGTTGATACATACAGGATGAAATGTGTTAAAAATCTTGGATGCAACTCTTAATTTAGCCAGCCTCAGTTGTTAATAAAGGCTTAGTGTGGTGAATCATTACAGTCACAAACAAAACAACTCTAAGGGGATTTTTTTTTTTTTGACAAAACACACACATTTCAGCAAACTTGTTTCCTGTGTCAACATAACGAGGACAGAAGTATCAGCGTGGGGTCTGTGGTGTTTTTAGTGTAGCTATAATGACTAATGAGTTACTTTTTGGTTATATTTTATGTAGAGAACAGAGGAAAATGAAGATCTATGATCTTTTATTTATGAAAAATTCATGAAAAAGCACCAGTCATAAATGTCTGTTTATGCAACAAGTAAAACCAGAAACAGCTGGCGGGTCACATCATTTTAACCTTTGCCAAAGTTCAGTGAGTTGTTTCCATTCATCTTATCGTGCATCATCTTCTTCAACACACACACACAGAAAACCATCTTAATCAAGAGCATTAACTTCCCTGCACATTAGTGGAAGATATTTTCTGTTTTTCCTGACTGTTTTCAACTGTTTTACTTTAGTATTTTAGATGTAAATTAACAAAAAGTGGCAACAGCTAATATCTGTTGAATGTCAGGAACAGCTGTGAGGGTGGTGGTGGGTTGAGGCGGGTGGTGGGGGGAGGAGGGGTCAGGTCTGGTGTGGATCCTGAATCTCTCCTCTCTGTGATGTTGGAGGAAGAGAGTTGGCTAATTGGAGGCCCGTCGGTAAGAAACTGTTCATTAATGCTCCTGCTCCATGGTCCCCCCCCTCCCCTTCTCCCACTCCCCTCCCCACCTCTGCACAAACACCTTGCCTCATTTATCTCTGTATTTACCCACTTCTTTCTCCACCCCCTCCGGCCCTAACATGGGACCTCAGAACTTAGCAAAGGTTCAAGTTGGAACAAGGGGGGGAAAAGGAAAGATGGAGGAGGGAAGGAGAGGTGGAACAGAGAGAAGGAGAGAGGGAGGGAAAGAGTAACTTATGCTCAGTGGGAATTAACAAAGCACTTAGTAATTAAATCTAAATTGACATTCTGGTAATTAGCCTCTTGATTAGGAGCAATAACACAATTAGCCAACCAGTCTTTGCTAATTGTTAATTAGTATAAGCAAAGTTATTGTATGTGTGGCAGAGGGAGGCATGTAAAAGAACAAATGTTAATCTGTCTTTCTTTCAACAGCCTCGTCCCCTCTCTTTCTTCTTGCTGCCTCTCTATTGAGCTACCAGGCAGGTTCATTGGCTTTTTCTTTTCAGCTGAGCCGCATTCAGAGGCACCAGTCAGTAATTAGCTAAAAGTCTTATCAAGGATATCATCGGAGGACAGGCTGAGCCGGCTGAGCTGGCACATCTCCACGTCTGTCTGCCTTCGGTGAAACATTCCTCCTCTCTGCAACCTGTCATATGAGGGATAGTTGTTCTGAATAAAGATGTGATGTGGATTAAATACAATCATAAAAGAGAGGGGTGGGTGGGGAGAGGTGCTGGAGAGGAATCTTAAGAAGATGTAATTCATCTAAAAGGTTTTAGTTGATGAGGCAAGAGGGATAGAACACCTCATTAAAGCCAGGGAGAGAAGAGAGAGGGGGGGCAGGATAATACGTCCGTGAGTGGACAATACAAAGACGGACCAGGAAGTGGGATTTACACTGGCCACAGGTGAGACATGGAGTATTTTCAGTTAACGTGGACTTAACAGAACAATACATTATATTTTGCACGGTTCTCTTACAAAAGCCCAAAAACTAAATGGAGACTTTAGTTTCTCGTTCCTCGTTCATGTGTTCACCTGTGAAAACACAGAAGTTTAACAGTAAATACTGATGCTTCAATAATCTCCTGGAATGGTCCATAAACTGGTCAAGGAAGGAGAAGATTATTTTCCCCTTTCTTTTTTTTTTAGGAGTGTGTGTGTGTTTGAGAAAGAGGCCTGTAGACAGGAACATGGACCCGGCTCCAGATTAAGCTGATTTCCCAGCATAAATATTTGGCAACAGGATGAGCTGCCTCAGAACGCACCGAAACATGAAATTAACCCGGAGAGGTGAAGGTGCCAGCCGAGCTACGAACCCACCCCGCCTGGAGAGGAGCTGCACTGAAAGAAGGAGGTGAAAAGGCAGCTGCTCAGTCTCCACTGAAGGCCACCAGAAAGAAAGGAAGAAGCTTTAAGGAAGACGCTTCAACTGCACTGAAATTACACATTTATATTTCTTTAAAAACTCAAAGAGAAAAGTGTGTTAGTGGGTTTTGAATGTGTGTGTGTGTGAAGGTGTTACAGGCTCTGTCTTTGCCGGGGCTCCTGCAGCGTCCCACCCACTGTGGCTCTAATTGGATCCTTATTACGGAGCCAGCCTCTATCCCAGGAATGATGGATTCATACCGCACAGAATTCCATTAATCATTCCTTATTCACAGTCCACTCCGAGAAGAGGGCAAATTCATTTCTCTGCGTGCCGCGCGGCCACTCTAATGAATATTCATGAAAGGAAATTTGGGGTCAGGCCTAATAAGGGAGGTAATTTGTAATTTGCGCTGTTCCCACTCGGGTCTTGTTCGGCAGGTTAACCTATAGAACATGTGGAACAGACAGCAGCAGCGTGGACACACGGCAACCCCACACTCAAACATGCTGGATTTTTACTCCTGCCACAGCCAGTCCAGTTGATATCCACTCACAACTTTTAAAAATGTGACGAACATTGACAATATTATGAAACATTTGTATTGAATGACACCTAAAAAAATGTAAAGTTGAGGATTTAAACCATACTGGGTTTCCCAAAACATCACACAAGAGCTAAATTTGCTAATGTGTCCCAAAAAAACGGCTTCCTACAGATTGAGGTCATGCTGATCAAAAAGACTTGAAGTCGTGAAAAAATATGCAGCTGGAGTAAAACAAAGAATATAAAATAGCGTTAGTTTTCTTTTTCTTTTTTTTTTTCAAAATGGATCTGTCCTCTCTGCCAGACCAAATAAGCCCTGTAGACTGTTGAACACTTTGTGAGAAATGCCTTTTAAATAAAACAGCTGCTTTAATAGAAAAATAACAAGCTCCTCCGCTCTTCTTTCACATCACAGCACTTCACCCCCAAATACATTTTATTACTCCTTCTGAAATTATGCCCACCTGGCATCACTTAAAGTCACTTAATTAATAATTTATCAATACATTTGAAGTGATTAAAATTCATGACCAGAAAGTGTTTTTAAAATAGTGCCCTTGCACCCTGAGGGTGTCCAATCAGTGAGCCTCGTTCGTTAGATCAGGAAGGAATAATTAATTGTACCTGAATGTTTAGTGGGGTCAGGCAGTGGGGGCAGGAATGCCTGCAGTGTGTGTGCGTGTGTGTGCGTGTGTGTGCGTGAGTGTGTTTATACTGTACATGTGAGAACAGAGGAGGGATACTGTTAATGACAAACACTTTCTGGCTTTAGATCTCAACACATTTGCATGGAGGTGGATTCAACTAGTCAATTTATTCCACATTTATTTGTTCTATTTATACCACGTGCACACACACACACACACACACACACACACACACACACACACACACATGTTCACTTACTTTTCCAGCAGCATCCCGTAATTTCCTCTGCCTCCCTGCCATCGCTTTAATGTTGTCGCCAGCCTTCCTTTTTGTCTCCATCATCAGCCTTTCTTTAAAAAGGGAGCAACCAGTAAGTAACCATGATTTAGAGCTGATGTTAAACACGTGTCACTCACACTGACAGGAACACACACACACACACAGTTACCAACTGGGAGGCTCGTCACTGGGTCAGTACAGAGGTTAAACACAAGTGCAAAGTGCAAATACACCTGTATGTAAGGACATACAGAGAGTAGACACCTTCATACAGAATGTATCTGAGTGGTTTTACACGGTTGCTCTCTGAGACGCGCTATAGTCCAGATCTTCTGAAGTGGGGGAGTTGGTGCCCATCTGTAGAGGTCGTTGTGCGAGAGGCAGGGCACACACTGGATGGGTCGCCAGTCCATCACAGGGACTCGAACAACTAATGTCTTCTTCTCCTTAAACCATCTCAGTTTGGAGAGAGAGTTTAATTATGATCAGATCAATGAGCTAATGTCTCGTCTCAGTGGACCCAAGACCAAAGTGGGTTTCTGCTGTCTTTAAATGAGTCTAATCTCAAAGGTTTTATAGCCGTTTTTTGTGAACTGTCATCATCTTGAGGTTTTGTGTCTGTAGTTTGATTTATTTGTTGTTGTCGTTTTCCTGTTTTTATTTTATTTTATTGAACATTTTTTGGAATCTAACTTTTTCTGCGTACTTTGTGCTTTCATAGATTAAAGGCTCATTCGGGTGAGTTGGGTGCTGTGACAATTGGGTTTTGTAATGTTTATACTGTTCAAAATATTTAACTATATTTACAATAAAAAAAATCCCTGTGGAAATACATTGAAATCTGTTCAATTACATCAAAACTTTGGCCTCTTTGAAATCTGCTTCAGTATACTTGCTCTCTTTTTGTCTACTGATATTACTTTTAGTTTTTAGCAATTTCATCTCTCCAGCCAATTTGAGTTCTAGTTTGTTTTTGTTTTTTTGTTGCCCCATCAGTAGCTTATTTTATTAAAGTTTTTGTTTGCTTGGATTTCTGCCTCTGTGTCTGCATCTTGGGTCCTTAAATCAACACCTTTCTGACACAAATTAATTTTATAAGCTTTTACACTGCAGTCAGTTTCATACTAAACAGTAATTCTGGTGGAAACATTGTGATTTTCTGACATGAGTGACCCAGAAAAGCCACAGCTAGCTCCTACATCTGCAATTAATGCTAAAAAAAAATAAAAAGAATTAATAAAAATTCTATATCCATCCATTTTTTTTACCTGCTTCTTCATTCTGGGTTGCAGGGAGCTGGTGTCTATCTCCAGCAGTCACCCTGGACAGGTCGCAAGTCCTTCACAGAGACACAGAGACAAATGAGACAAACAACCATTCACACTCTCACTCACACCTAGGGACAATTTAAGACTTACTGATTGACCTAACATGCCTTTTTTTGGTCTGTGGGAGGAAATCGGAGTAAACCCACGTGCACACAAAAGTCTATAAAATTCTATGTAAATAAACTTGTAAAGGTAAAACTGATGGTATTTATTTGTTTCTTTTTATAGCTTGTTTCTCATATTGTGTATTTTATTTTTTTGTGAAGCCCTCAGTGATTTTTTCTTTTTTCTGCCAAAGGTGCTGCAACATGACTTACTAATATGAACGCTGAGCCTAAAAATACAGAAAAAGAATCCTGTAGAACATAGTTGTTTATTCCCAGTTCTGTTTAGTTCTTTGCTCCACCTTTTTGACCCGTAATTCTAAAATGCTGCTTACAGCATCAATAATTTAACACTGTAAAGGTGATCATTATGCATAATAAGCACTTTCACTCATGATAGTTTTTTGTTGTTGTTGTTTGTACATTATGACAGTGTTCCCATTTGTGTAGATTCAGAACAGGCGCAGATGAGTGCCAACTTGTGTTTAAGACATTTGAATCCCTCTGAACTGATTCAGGAAGACCCCCCCAAAAAAAAAAAAAACAGCGGAGCGGCAGCAGAAAAGCTATGGACAGAAGAACGCTGCTGAAGGTCTAAATAAAAAACGTGGCGCGTGTTGCCGTGGAGGTAAGCAGGCTCCTCTGTGTTTCTCCGTCCCCTCATGTTTAATACATCTCTTTCTGCTTCACCCCAAGGTTCAGAAGCCCAGGGCCCCAGAGACCAACACAGTCTTTTAAAGATATGTGCTCACTTAATCACTGAAGAAAAGGGCCCCTAGAGCTAGCCTAATATTATAATTAATTAATTCAACCAAAAAGAGGTATTAAATGTCCTCCCTCTCAGGGTTCTCAGCTGAATACATTGACCTTTTTGGAAATCGCCCTCTAATTCGAATCAGGTTCTTGAGCCATTTACAGACTAAACTTGTTTCTTTTTCTCTTCTCTCGGAGCCTTTTGCTACTGTTTGTCTGGAGGAGTCGGAGCAAAAGGCGTCACATGCAACAATGAATCCTCCATTTTGTGTCTTCCCAGATTTCAGCTCTGTGTGTGTGTGTGTTGTGAGTGTGAGTGATCCCTAGTTCTATCTCCCCGCTGTAACACGGCGAAGAACAGAAACTTTTCTTATTATCGGAGCGGTAGAATAGCAGGCAGCTAAGTCTCTGTCTATCTCTGTGTCTCTCTCAGTGGTGCAGCTGACTCCCCAGTGTACCCCAGGTCTTCAGTAACTCTGACTGAAGTTCAGAGGGGTTAGGTAGTATACTCAGGAGGAAGGGGGGGTGGGAGAGACAAGAGGAGCCGGAGGAGAGGGGGAGGGTTAAGTAGGATTGGAACAGTGGGAGTTTTAAAACAGAACTTTAAATCTCTACCTACGAAAGAGAGAAAGAGGGAGAGAGAGAGGACAATGGCGTCATGTGGCGTGCCGTTATCTTCAGGTCTCTGAAAGTCAGGAGACGGGGAGGATGAGCATAAAAAGAAGCTCTAAGAGGAGCATACACGTGATAAAAGCTGTAGGCTGTCTAATCTGCGCTGCTTTTCAGGGAGGAATGGAGAAATAAGTCAAATCATAGCAGCCGTCTGTTGGAGGGTTCAGGCAAAGCAGCGTCTCTCATTGCAACAACACCAAAATAAACAAAACAAAACAAAAAACCTAATGGGAAGAGGATTTGCAAGATGGATGGATGACTGGATGAGTGCATGGCTGGATGGACTGAAAAGATGGAGAAACAAACAGCAAAAGAACAAACAGATGTGGGAAGCTTAGAGTGGAATGAATCCTGTGGAACGGACTATTAGCTAGTTAGCAATCTTCATGGTGTTTTGGTCGTCAAGGACGGTCTCATCTGAGATCTAGCACTGAAATAATTTTTTTTTTTTTAAATCTGCAGTGAGGGTGTAAAACAGGATTCATCACTTTCATAGTCACTCCATCAACTGCTGAGGAAAAGGATGGAGTGGTTAACCTTCAAAATGTGTCAAATTCTGAGTCAGAGGCATTATTTATCTTCATAATGATAAGCTTAATTTAGCGCCTCTTCAATCAGCCCACAAAACTGAGAGATGTTAGATGAAACTATGTGCGTTCGCTCTTTGATCATTCAGGGAGCAGAACAAAAAGTTTGCCTATTACGTTCCTGGGCGGCCGTCTGATGGAATTTAAGGAATGACACCGCGTCTTAATTTCACAAAGGTTGCAACAGATGTTCTTTCTGTCAGTGGATGACATTCACTGCATTACTAAACAACATATTCATTTTCAGAGCTCAGGAGTGTCAGCTGGGCCTTGTTTGTCTCAAGGCTCAGCTGCTGTGTTGTGGACCACTACCTCCCCCTACTGGCCATGTACAAAAAAAGAAGAGGTTTTTATGGCATCTGGAGAGGAATGGGTTTCATTTTGAAAATAAATTCCTTCAACAAAGAAGTAATTCTTTGATGAATGTTCATATATTTTTATGGGGAAAATATTAACTTTCACACAGATCCAAAAAATTAGGATCGCCCACCTCCAAAATGTAAAGGCGGACAATTATGTTTTTGCTCGTGCCTGTGTGTAGGTGTGTGTGTGTGTGTGTGAGTGCGTGTGTGTTCCTGTGTCTGTCTGTTACCAAAATATCTCCGGAAGCAATGGATAGATTTTAATAAAACTTGCAGAAAGTAATCATTGAATGTACAACTGATTAACATTGGAAGTCAACACGATTCAAGATGGCTGCCACAGCCAACTAGCATTAAAAAGGGCTATAACTATACAGATATTGGGCTAAAATCTGGTGTGGTTGTAGCTGAGACTGATCCCCAACACATATTTTGAGCTCCACCATATTACACAAGATCTTTGATTGAAATTTTCCCATTAGCTAGCCAACTCTCTGTCTGTTAGCAAAATATCTTACCAACCTGTGGATTGATTTTAATGAAACTTTAAGGAAATAATCATCAGATGTACTTCTACAACTGATTGATGTTTGGAGCCAACCTAATACAAGATGTCCGCCACAGCCAACTCACCTTAGAAAACACAAATATGGCAATAATTCAGTCCGTTTTACAGATATTGTGCAAAAATCTTGTGTAGTTGTAGCTGAAAGTTATTCACAGCACATACTTTAAAATGTTTGTCATTGTGCTAGAGCTTTATTTAAAAATGTAGCAATTACTTTTGGAGTCACCTCCTTTTTTCTGTTAGCAAAATATCTCATGAACCATAGCTCAGTCAGTTCTACAGATAGTGAACTAAAAGTTGATGTGGTAGTAGCTGAGAGTTCTCACAACTCATACTCTGAGGGTAACGTCTTGCGATATGACATAAGATTGCGCAAAACATTAATTTAACTCTGACATTTCTCAACATAAGATGATCTTAGTGTAAAGCTCAGGCAGGTGACATGCGTTCCTTCAAGGAACACTGAGCCTTTCATTACTTCTTTGTTTTTGTCGCACGAGTACTGTCAGCAAAGCTCCTTTTAATTTCTTGCTTTTGTGCCACTTTCTCCGTTTCAGGCCGAGCAAAAAGTTAGAAGGAGTGACAAAGAGCCCAGCTTACGCCGCCACCCCGGTCTTCACCTCTCCTGCAGCTCATCTCCTCACATGGACAGACTGATCCGTCCATGCCACTGCTAATGGTGGGGACATTATTCATCTCTCCAGCCAATTTGAGCTCTTTTTTTCTTTTTCCTTCTTTCAGGAATAGAAGGCACAAAGGGTTGAGAGGAGTCAGCGAAGAGTATTAAATATGTAGAGGAAGATGGACAAAAAGGAGCTGCAGAATAAAGAGGGCCAGGAGACGTGGGAATGAAGAAGGACGGAGGGAGAGAGAGAGACGTGGAACAGGCTGAGATAGTTAGGGTCTGTGGGAAAAGATAGAGGGGGTATGTGACAGACATTTTGTTTAGGGTTTTTGTAAGTTTTGACTGGGGGGGACATAAAAAATTGATGAAACTTTGGGGAGATATTATGCACAGAGGTCCTTCGATTCTTGCGAAACTTGCCACCAATTTCCTTTTCAGGTGTGGTAAAAGCCAGTATGTTTTTTTTGAGTCGCTGTCTGTCACCGGGAGAATATACTACATGTGGAGTGGCCCACAGTCAGGAGAAATTATAAAGAAGAATGGGACTAAGGGCATCTTGCCGCTCGAGGACGGATCGATACGTAATATCAGCAGGTTTTAATTCCGCATAAACCTTTACCAACTTCGCAATGTCACGCCGTGTTCATAAAAGTTCTCTCCCCGCCGCCTTGAACAAAAAGAGATAAATCCATCAAAAAGTCTTCTCGCTTTTATAGCCATTTCCTCCTCCTCTCTCTCACCCACCCGCTCCCCTCCTTCCTCCTCATCTCCATTTTGATGTCTGTCTATTAGCAGAGGGTGAGGCCTTTCCTGCTCTCCCATCCAGGGGCTAAATTAGCTCAATCAGCCCTCTTTCACCTCTCTTCCGTGGGCTTCAAGCTGAGTGACACACTGCTCCCCTGGGATGTAAGGAGGACTCACACACACACACACACACACACACACACACACACACCAAGCCCAGCAGCTATATGGATGGCCGGATTGGGGGGGGGCAGCTTTTAGAGAGCGACGTGCAGATGAGCAGGAAGAAGGATGAAAAGGAGGATTGGTTGGAGCAAAGAATGAAGTTTCGTTTTGCCTCGGTCCAGTGGAGGTTTCAGCACTGAATGGAGCTCCTTCTTCATTTCTTGTTGAACTTTTATTACAGTATCTCACTTCTTCTTCATACCTCTCTGGGGGCAAATGAGGTGCTCAAGGTGTTACTTCAAAAAAGAAAAAAAAAAAGGCCCGTCCATGAGAAAAAGAGGCAACTTCTCAAAGTGCCTCCTCTTTACTCAACCTCCTGCACACTCCGCCAGAGCCAAAGTCTGCTTCCCTGTGCCAGCTTTTCTTAAATTGCACCTTCATGTTTGATTTGTCTCGACCCTTCCCCTCTTTCCCTCTCACTAAACATCCTCCTAAGTATCTGTGGAAGTGCAAGGCAGGCACTTCTGTGGCTGTAATAGCAAAGCGTGCACGCGCGCGCCTTGGGAGGAAGGGAAGATGGGCGAAAAGGTGGCGATCGGAGTGAGCCATAAGATCTACTCTTTGCAGCTCTACAGGGATTTATTAGACCGGGAAGTACATTAGCATCATAAAGACCCGGGAGAATAGGCCTGTGGATGGGCTGCTGACACCATCACCGCACTCCCAACATGCTCTGCGCTATCAGTGTGTGTGCGCCTGTGTGTATGTGTGCGGATAAGGGAAAAAGATCACCCTGATTTAACTTAAGAAAGGCAGTTATACGTTTTATGGATCATCCCGAAGCAGCGCTGGACTAATACATCAGGAGATTATGGAAGGAGCTGCAGAGGAGGAGGTATATATATTCTAACAAAAGAAGACAGGAAACACCTGAAGGTCTGAAAATTAAAAAAAATTACATGAAAAAAGATAGTCACACCAAAGTGAAACCAGCTGTTTTAAAATTATTTTTGTTTTAACAACACTTTCATTTATATAGACAAAAGCAGAACAACTAATACTCTGCTTTTTCTGCAAACAAGCACAAAAATTAATTAGTATTTAAGTAGTATTTGAAAAAGGTTACCTGCACATCAGCCCAGGCCTTTCTGTGGCTTTAAGGGCTTTCAAAGAGGAGAGCGGGAACCAGATTATTAGTAGTGTGGATCTCTGCTGCCCTCTGGTGGACATACTATGTAACAACCTTTTTTTACAACTCAGCTACTTGTCTCCATCTGACTGCCACAAAAACACACGTTGGTGATATTTATGAACAAAATATAATTAACTTATATTTATTGCTTGTCATTACTGTGCAAAAGTTTTGAGTCAAGTGTCATTTCTTTATATTTTTGCCTCCAAGGAGCCAGATTTGCTTTTAATCTTTCAAAGTGATCTTCATCAGTAGTTAGTCATACTTTCCTAAGGTCTTTCAAAGTTTTTTTTTGGACTTTGGCTGCTTTTTCATTTATTTTCAGTCTATTATTTGACATTTTTCAGAGGAATGTTTTTTTTTGTTGTTTAAGCTACTTAACATTGACCTAAGAATCGTTCAGGTACTAGGGGGGAAAAAAAGTCTCCTAAATTTAAGGGAATCAATTTTAAATCTTTAGGGACTTTGTTACCAGCAGCCTGCCAGAAAGACATAATCTGTTCCCATTTCTTTAGCTGAATCTATAAGAAAAACTACAGATAACACAGTTTGAGTATTTTATCACCAAGATGATTCCCACAGAGTTGAAAACGTGGCGTACCCTTTTTTTTTATAGATACAATAAAATACAATGCCATTGACAAGAACGAGTGTCAGCGCAAACCCCCTTTTTTTTTTTTTAATCAAGAGAAAATCCATGTTTCTTTTTACACCAATTTTTACATTTAGATGAAAAGAAAAAAAAATGAAGTTTAAACATTTCAAACTGTTTGGGATTGTATAGTTTGTGTCCTAAATGCTGTTGGGTTTTTTTTCGACACTGAGTTTTATCTTCTCTTCACCTCCTTTTCTGAGAATTTTACAAATATGCAGATTTCAAAATGACTTTGCTTCACTCCAAAGGCCATTTTTCAGTGTTTGCTCAATGAATGCTTTGAGTTTCCTCATCCCAACTTCTGTAAGTTACATCTTGTACCTGCAGATTGATAAATTGATTGTTAAAGTTAGTGATGTCATAAAATCATTAGAGAGGAAGATATCAAACTATAGCCACACACAGGCCAGCACGGAAAAACAGCACACCCACTCAATGGATTTGGGTAAAACATTTTATTTTATTTTTTAGTAAATTCAGAGCCACTTTTCCCCGTGTGGCTGCTCTGCAGAGTGCCCTCAAGAGGAAGAATGGAGGAGGCCTGAGGAGCTCTTTGGAGTGTTGGCTGGAGTGACTGAGCAACTAAAGTCCAACCGTGGCAGAAAGGCACGATTCTGGACGACCACAAACACAGAGTCGGTGCTTCACCAGCCGATCGCACAACACTGGCTCAGAAGTTTCTGTGTAAGGACAGTCATCTTCCAATTTCCAAGGGAACCAAAGTCAAAGAGAACGGAAACGCGTGAGGGCAAAAACACTGATTTACTTCAATCTGACCAGAACTGCTGCAAAACCTTACATTCATTAAACAAACAATTTGTTTCAAATCACAGAATCATATATTATCTATAACTGCCTCCAAAATTAAATGTCAAACCAGAGAGAGAAATTTAATTCCAATCGTATAAAAATGGTACCCCTAAATGTACAGAATCTCTTTGTGTTTCAAAAATAAACTGAGATCAGGAAGTTTAAAAACATTTTCCTTTTCTTCCTCTTATGAATACATTTACAATGTCCTTCCTCAAAAATGGGTTCGAGATGAAACAGAACTAGAACAACGAGTACAAACAAAACACATTTAAGTGGCTTAGTGGCGAACAACGTGAAATAAATCTTATTCCATGTACAAAGTCTAAACAATAACACAGATTCCAGTGCTTTGGGAGATAAAATAAACAACAAACTCTAAAATAAAGATAACAAACACAAGTCAAAACAAACAAACAAAAACTAAATTACAATGAATTTTTTTTGTTTTTTTTCCTCTATCGGTTCTGATCAAAATCGACACCAAATCAAAGACAAAGCCCAGGTTTTAAACACAGCAGACATCCAACAAGAGGTGCACCACAAGCTGCTCCAACCATCAATGTGACGGCCCGAGTCATGAATTATCTGAATGTGACAGCAGACCTGAGCTTCACCTCTGCAGCTGGATGCTTTGCTTGAATCACAAGGGAGGGGGCAGAAGATGTCAACAGGCTGATCGGAAAACAGCCCGAGGCCGCACTGCACTTTCAGTACGCACGTGTGTGTGTGTTTGAAACGGTCATGCACGCATGTGATAGGTGAGCGCCTTCAAGTTGAACCTGTGCATAAATACGAAGGAGTGTATAACAGGATGCCCTAACGCTGTGCTTTTAAAGGGGAGATTACAAATACAAGAACAAACGTTCTCATTCTTTCTTCACTAGACCTTCACTGCTCCGTCTTTCCACAAAACTGACATGCTTGAAGAAGACAGAAGCAAACTGAACCTTCACATGATATTGACTCGAAAGCTATGAATAACCTTTAATGCTGGGGGGGTAAAATGGAGCTGCATAAATCAAAAAGGTACAGATTATGGCCCTGAAACAGTTCAAAGAAACATCTTTTTAAAGACGTTCCTGCTTGTGCTTTCTGCCACCATACCTGAGAATTTTTACCTTTTTACCAGTCTTGTTGACCATCTGGAGGTTTTCTCAACACTTCTAAAGATTTAACTTCATCTTCAAGAGAAGATTAGGACAGGGTTCAGTGACAGACGTGTAGAAAATAGCTGATTTCCTCGTGATAAGACAAAGAAACTCAGCTTGGAGCTGGGTAAATCCAACATTCAAAGTGTAATATGTGGACATTTAAAGAATACGCTCCAACTTAGCCAGCACAGATGTTTTTCTACAGCTAACTTCGGAGGTTTAAAGCACAACGTGGAATAACTGACTGAGGAATGCAGCAGCGTGAGCAGCCTGCTTCCCCTTAAGATAAATTACACATGCAGAACCATGGAGCCATTTTCTTTTTATTAACTATGGTTCATTCAATCATTTACGGTTATTAAAAGAGGTTGCGCAGGGGGCAAACAACGGTCACGTGGGACGATGCACTCGTTTGTCCTTGTATCTGATGGCGTCAATCTGATTAACTGCTGATGCCGTCTGCTGTTTCACTTATGATTCAGAGCCATGTTTATGGAAACAAAAGAAATGCAGAAGTGACCTGGCTGTGCTGGTTCACAACCTGCAAATGCTCAGTCTGCTGGGTAAAGTTTCAGCCTACTCAGATTCGCTTACAGGCACTTGTGTGTGTGTGTGTGTGTGTGTGTGTGTGTGTGCGCAAATGCTTGCTCTTTACAGCATGTTTCCATCTGTGTGAGTGCTTTGTACCTTCTTCTTCCTGAACTGTTACAGAGATAACTGTACCATAACTGATGTGTGTAAAAAAAACTGATATTTGAGCAAAATGAATGATTTCCTTCACTGTTTTTTTTATGCTGTTTACATTTTAACTGCAACCACTCTGAACTCTCCTGTGTTTGAGTGAGTGTATGTGTGTATAAATGTGTCTACATTATGTCTCCATCCTCTATGCTGAAGCTGGATCTACGGCTGGAGTCGACAGAGGCCTCGGGGGACATTGCGGAGAGCAGCGGGTCTCCACTTATAGGGGACAAAGGCTCATCCATCATCAAGAATCCCAGCTCGCCTCTCCTCGCCTGGACGTCCAGTCCGCCAAGGTCACCCAGCCCTGACATGCCGTCCGAGAACCCAGGGATCCCGTCGCACAAGTCCAGCGACTGGGCAAAGTCAAAGGGCTGGGAGCTGCCCACAGCTGGGAACTGGATGGGCTGCTGGAGGTGTTGGAGTGGCGGCATCTGCCTGGGTGGGGGCAGGGCCTGGCCCTGGGGATGGAGGTTGGTCTGGGGGAGGAAGTGGTGCTGCTGGACCTGAGGCTGAGCCTGGTTATGGGGCAGGTGCTGGTGCTGGTGCTGGTGCTGGTGGTGGGCTTGTGGCTGAGGGTGAGAAAAGTTCTCCTCTGGGCTGGTTTCTTGTTTTACGTAAGGAGACATGACTTCAGTAAGGTTGATGCCAGATGGAGAGGTGCTGGGCAGGCCGTGCATATGAGCCTGCATCTCCAACTCCTGTAGAAAGTAGGCAGAGATCAACGTCATCAAAATCACTTCCTTTATGATGTTCCTATGAGTGTTATTGTGCACGTGTGTTACCTGAATGCGTAGCAAAAGCTGCTTGTTGGCCATCTCCATTCTTTTGAAGTTATTCTCCACCTCTCTGGACCTCTGTACGTCCTTCTGCATGCGCTTGATATACTCCACAGATGCACGCAAGATAGTTCCTTTGTTCCAGCGCACATCACTACACACACAGAAAAGCACATGCATATGTGAGTAAACTGCATTGAGTTCCTTTGGATCTATAACACAGTGAAATTAAAGCAACTCACAGGTCGTTGGTTTTAGGAATCATGGTTCCCAGCTCTTTGATACGATCATTGATGTTGAATCTCCTCCTCCGTTCAACTATCACAGAGGAAAGAAGAGCACAGACCATTAAAATGAGCAAGTAAAAGTAGAAAATCTACAGCTGCACGTTTGTTTTGCAGTGCAAAAGTGCAGCTTTATGCATTATGGAGATAAAGAGTAAAAAAGGGCAAACATTTAGACACGCACACACACAGAGTTACAGGCAATTACTCTTTAAGTGCTGGGACAGCAGAAATGATCAAGTTAACTATCCACCCACTTGTTGTACTGTGTCAGCTAAATCAGCACAAAGCTGTATAAAACTGTGCAAGACACAATTTATGCAGTGTGGATCCTTGTGTGTGTGTTCCTGCAAATATTTCTAAAGATAAGTACTCTACTGAGGTGATAAAATAAAATTAACTCTGAGTGCGTTTGAGAATATAAGGTAAAGGGCTTGCAGAGGCAAAAACTTACTCAGATTGTGGTTATCTTTCTTCAGTCTCTCCTTGGCCAGAGCACGGGCTTCTGCGTCTTTGCAAAAACAAAATATAATTAACTAATGGCTGACAAAGTTACCGTGGATCAACGCTGACGGTGGGCAAGACGTCAATCACAGCTGAAGCGAGTATTTCATCAGAATCACTCCGTCACAAATAACTGACTGATTCAAATACGGTACAAGTCTTGGGGCTTTTAAAATGAGGAGCGTTGCGCAACTCAGATGTCCGCACCTGACAGTTCTCGCTTGATGGTCAAGTTGGCAGGACAGGAGTTACTCGTCGTGGCGATGGCTGGCCCCTTCATCCCGGGACCTGTGTACACATCCAGGTGACTGCTTGAAAGTGGGAGCTGAAGAGGGGGCACACACAAAGCAACCCTTTACACAGCAATTTAAAGAAAATAAACCCTGAAAATCTCCTTTCAAAAAGAATTGAAAATAAAAAAGAGAGTCCTAACCTCAACATAATGCCACAGTTCTCAAAAAGCCTTCACTTACAGTTTTATAAAACCTGAATATGAGTAAAGCCTTTCACAACATTTTAAATATATTATAAATGAAGCGAGTATCTGAGAATATCAGACTACATTTGTTCTATCTGATTTGTTTTATGGACAATTCCTTGGCAGCTTCATACACCTTGTTAAGTCTTTTTATGAAGTCAGGGCTCCTGTTTATTGTGCTGTAAAGATTACATAGCTGAAGATAATGAAAAAACATTACACCTAAAAACAGTCTGCCAAGCACACAGCAATGATTGACAATCATGCAATCTATCTTATCTGTCTTTATGGCCCAGCTCACTCCTCGGCCTTCCTCTAGCTATTTAAATCATGCCTGTGGAGCACTCCAAACTCCAATTTCTTGCACTTTAGACGTTGTAAAACAACTGTAATTAGGGTTTCGATGGACTCTTAAAACAGTTTGATTTCCCTTTAATTGCATAGGTCAATGACTGTGATGGACTTTTTTATGTATATCAAGTAGCCATGTCACACTCCCTGAAGCAAGGGCAAATATGGCACTGCTAATGAGGCCTGAAAAGATAAAGAGCTCAATGGAAAAGATAACTTAATCTGGAAGCTACTGTGTGAGCAGGGAGATCAAACACATTCACAGACATAAACACTAGCATGGATCCCTGCAGGTTAAACCTCTGCACATCAATTAAACACTCACCAAAGATGCAAAAATCTAAAGAATGCTTTAAAGTAATAGCTCAGATCTTTGGAAGTGGAGTTCTGTTGAACGGTTATGAACAATTAATATCTTACCTGTTGCAGACAGCTCAATGAACGACCTCAGTCTGAAGAAACAAAGTTTAATTCTGACATGAGATAAAGGCTAAACCAAGCAGAGTCCAAAACCAAAGTGAATTGATGCCATCTTAAAGCATCACCAGTCTCATAAAATTCATAGTAGTTATTTTATAAACCGTTACATTTCCATCAATTTCACATGAATTATTCACATAGAATTCAAAAGGAATAGCAGCATCAGCAAGCTGTAGCTGTTGCAGTGTAGTCTGGGTCACTTCCTGCAGGAATATCACAACCTTTTTAATGGAATAAACATGTAATGCAAAGTTGATGGTGGTGTAAAAGTTTATAAAGTAGTATTTGCATGAACAGCTCTAAAATTTGTTTGAAAACGTCAGTAATCCATTTTGGTCTTGGCCCCGCTCAGACTAGCCGTTAGCTCATAAATCTGGTCAGAAATAAAGTCTTTTTCTTCAAACTGAGAACTTTTAAATTGCCATCTACAACACAGTGCTATCTTTCAACAAAACCTCACTTCAGAAAGATCCGAATTATCCCTTTAGGCTTTGATCTTGTAAAACTTTTACAGTTTCGAGGGTTAACCATTTCTCCTGTCAGCATTTAAACACTGTTTGAACAGAAACTGCATCCTAAACTGTGAAGGTATTAATATTACATTTGATTATTTGCTGAAGGCAGTGATTTTAAATGATGCAGCTCATATTTTTAGAAAAATCTGACACTTTTGGGGGACGATGTTACATATGCATGATCATAAGTGCTAAAATCTCAATAAAACAGATAATTAGTTTTACCCTGACAACAGAAAACCCTGAAAACAGCTTCTGTTAAACTCCAAGTCCCAGCCTCCTCCATGCTTATTCACTGACTGCATCCAATAAGAGTCTATTAATTCAATTAGCAACTAATTCTGACTGGTACTTAGTGTGGCTCAGTGTCACCATCCATACATGGACACCCACACACTTTTAAGTATTCCCTTGTGCCTGGTGTTCAGTGGTGTCCCCAGCTCTTACTAAACTTTGAAATTCCAAGAATTCCATGGAATTTGCTGCTTTAATCCCCATCAGGATTAGCAGGTGAGTTTTCCCCGCACTGTTCTGACAGTAAAGGGAATAAGGAGAATAAAACTGGAATGTCTGCAGCACGGCTTGATGTGCCAATCTGCACTTTGAGTTCCTTTCCCTTTACTGCACGAGGAACTGGTTTTTAAAACCCTGTTTGTCCAGTGATTGATTAGTGTGTGCTCTCCAATCTAATCAAGTGGTGAGACACAGACACAAGCACAAAGACAAACTTTGGAAGATTAAACCAATCAACCACACAGAGCAGCATGAGATAAAGCCACAAGAAGAGGTTTGTGGGTTTACGTCTCTGACACGAACACACAGCGGTGGAAGCAGTTCATGGGGTTGATCACGCAATTTTGATTTAAGTCCTGGAGAAACATCCTATTGCATGCCAAAGAAAAAATAAAAACCTCAAAATTAAACCCCACTAACGATGTCACTTCCTTTTTGGCTATGGTTCCTCTTATAATCAGAGACCGAAGGCTGACGAAGAGCTGCTGCATCTCTCCCGACAACAGTTTGAGAAGAAAAAACGCCACCCAATCACAAAAGCCAAAGTCAAGTTAAAGCAAAAACAGAGCTTTGATGTCTTACCAGCTGAATCTGTTCTCCTTCAATAACTTCCACAATGGCATAGGTCTTACTCATCTCCTTCATCCTCCACTCCTTCACTTAACAAGGCCAGGGAGGGGACTTCAGCTTCTCCTCTTTTGGGCACAAGCAGCTCTTTCTGGCACCACCGCCCCAGCACCGGGGGAATGATCTCAGCAGTGCTGCTCCTGTCTGTCTTCTACCTCCACCTAAACAGGAGTGAACTTTCCCCTCACTGGACTTTCAGCCTGTTTTCCCCCTGCATAGATTGTCCTCATCCCCCTTTACCCTCCTCCCTCCCCTGCCCTTCCTCCACCCTCTCCAAATGTCTTGTAAACAAGTTGAACTCTAACTGGTGGCAGCTTAATTGTTAATTTTCTGAGTGTGTTCAGTTCCCTCAGAGACAAAGCGCAGCACAGTTCCCCTGCTGACATGCCTTTCCCTTCAGCTTCTAACAAGGTTTAGGGATGCGACGTTTAGTGTTTAAGTCAATTAAACGCATTGCTTTGTGGATTTGTTTGCCACATCTGCTTGTGCATGTGGCTAAATAAAGCCAGAACCAATTAGAGTGTGGGTATGTGCACAGTCAGAAGAGAACTTGGAGCAAATTTCAGTGGCTGCTTTGAAACATTAACTCACTGTGTTAAACTGAACTAATAGATGAACATACAACGTAACAATGCCAATTATTAGTACCAACAAGTAAGGATATCGCTGATGAATTAGTAAAATGTGACAAACAGAAATAGTGACCACAGCTTATTCAGCCCTACTGATTTAGTGAGGGCTGCTTTTTTTAAAAGCACCAAAGAGGATAGAGAACAAAAAAACATTCTGCAGTAAAAAATGACTTTTTGTAAAATTTTCAAAACTCCCACTTTGTTTTCATGATCCAGACATCATACTTTTTTTCCTTTATTTAAATATGTTGCCTTTCAGTTTGAGAATGACCTAAGAACAAATACAATTTTGAAACATCTATTATCATATAGAAAAATAAAAAAGCTTAATATGCAGTTTAAAATCATTGGTTTTCTCAAACAAAGCTTAGCCACTTTCGATATTAGAATAAAACTAAACTAAATGACACAAAAATCTGTATTTCACTCATAAAGAGAAGGTGGAGACGTTTTATAGTTAGGTTACCATAAATTACAGTACTGTACAAAAGTCTTGAGTCTAGTCATTCCTCGTGTTTTTAATATTTCACTTCCAAAGAGTGAGACTTTGTTGTAATATATTAAAGTGGTCCTCATTAATAGTTTTTTAGGCTTTTCTGAAGGTCTGAATTTTTTCTACACACTTTTAAAAAAAAAACAACAACAACACATTTTTCCATTTCTGACATGGAAATGAATGTTACTATTGTGAACTATCACCCCTACATGGTTTTAAAGTAAAAATATTATGTTCTTTAAAAAGCACACATTGCCATAAGCATACAACCAAAAAGCATAACGAGTAAAAACTATCAAACCACATGATAAAAAAAAAAATCAAACAGAGCTGAAATAAGCATCATAGTTGGCCTTAAAGTTGTCACATCAGGTGAGAGAACAATACGTTCAAGAAGTCTGTTCCATAAACAAACAACCACGTTGCTAAGCCAGTACGTGACATTTAACTTTGCATCACTTAATCCATGTCCTTAAAGTTCAAAATACCTTCTTTTTCAAAGTATTGTAATGAAGGGACTTTAAACATAGAGTAATTTGTCCACTTTAATCAAATCACCACTATTTTCTCTATTTTCTAACAATCATTTTCAGTGAAATTATGTTTTTTTGTTAAGCCAATGAACTTTGACTTGGGAATAATTCAGGAATACACGGACTCCTAAACTCAAGGGATGAACCAGTGAGACATGATGGAAAATGTAGCAAAGGACCAATTATTAATTGGATTTTTAGAAACTTTCCTACCAGTAGTTTGTCACAAAAACACACTGATTGACATTTGATCCTATTTCTTTAGCTGGATTATTGGAAAAATACCAAAGACGAAAGTTTGACGCATAAAATTGTATTTCAGCCCCAACAAGGAGATTCCTGAAGAGCTATTAGATGAAAACCTGACACAATCAATGGTCAACTAAAGGATGATGATCTCTCAGGTCTTTGCTGAAGTTTTTTTTTTTCCTTTCTATCTCTTGAACTAATTGAACTATTGATCAAAACCACTCTAAAAGTTTACAAGAAAGTCAAGCGTCTTTGAAGAAATATATTTTAAAAATAGGAGTGGTTTAAAACTTTTTCACACCTTCATTTCTATCTACGTTAAACCAGGTGAATTTTTGCAGCCTCGAGTCAAAAAATGCCTCATAAGTTTTTACAATGTGTAAAGCCGATGATGCCCTCGTTTATCTCTCAGTTAACTGGATGCAAAGTACATGAGTCGTATAACCCACAATGAAAATGAAGGAATTCTGAAATTATGTTTTATGTGGGTCGGTTCGTCTTACCGTGTTTGGCATCTGGACAGCATCGACGTACGTTTGAATGTCATCGTAACTGGACTGCATACTCATAATGTTATCGATGACTTCATCCATCTAAAAAGAAAAAAAAATCAACATAAGTCATTTTAGAACCCCTGAACTGAACAGTGGAGCTACGTTTCAGACTGCAGCGAATTTAAAGATCTAATTTTTACAACACTGAAAGATTATTTATTATTTTATTAAAACTCCAGAAACCTGATTGAATTTATTGTCCTTAAAAAAACAAAGATTTCTCTCTCATGGCGCTGACTTGTAGGATTATTTTCTCTTAAAAAGAGAAGCTGCTCGTTGAAGACAGAGCTGGTCAAAGTCTTCAAGGTTCAAAGGCCTCTACATTCTGCTGTTTTCTGTCACTTGTTAAGCTGTAATTACCACTGGAAGGTCATTATAGAGCATTTAAACTCAACTAATTGTCACTCTCAGTTATTGCCAGTTAGTCACCATTTTCTTCCGACTGTATGCACATTAACTGGTTCGCTCACAGACGCTGCTCCGCCGCCTGCCAAAAAACAATTAAATCATTACGACGCTATCAAAAAAAAAAAAAAAAAGCGGAGATCATACTGCTTTCAGGGTAATTTTCAACCCTCGTAATCTCACATATGGGCACAATTAAGTTATATTTTGGTGTTATTTGTTAAGTCTGGTTCTTGTAAATTGAGTTTTATGAGAAGACCATGACCTCCAACGTTTATGGGTTTATGTTTATGCCACGGTCTGCTCACGCTTGTTGGCACCTACCTCCTTCTCGTGGCTGGAGCCAATGTTGAGCATGGCCATGGGGCTGTTGGGGGCGCTGTTGCCGGACATGAGCTGCTCCTTACGCATGTGCGGGGAGTGGAGGGGTAGGGGTGCAGGCGCTGAGCTCACCGCAGGTTCCATGTTTGTGGGAGGACATGGCGGCACGTGCCCTGTTACTGCATGGACCGTCTTAGGAAACAGAGAAAGAGGATGATATGAATGAATGATGGAGCAACAAATTTACTTCAAATTTAAAAACTTGTCTAAATACATTTTGGACATGCAGTAGAATACAAAAATGTTGAGTTATTCCTCATTTCTTCATATTTTCCTTCAAAGAGCCAGACTTCATTGTAAGTTTGAAAGTGATCTTGATCAATAGTTCTTCAGTTTTTTATCCTATACTTTGGCTGTTTTTTCAGAAACCAGATATCGACCTCTACAAAATGTTGAGATTTAGTCTAGTTTACCCCAAACATCTTTAACCCAGAAATGCTGACATAGGGGTCTTACACACCTTTTTCTATTAAATTTTTTAGACAGTAACTCAAAAAGTAAAAGTAAAATCAATAAAACAACTTCAGTTTGGCTTATTATTGGGAATGAACATGTTTTTAGGTCAAAAAATGAGAACGCAAAAAAATATGTCTGCCCCCTCACCCCACTTTGAAAAATGGGAGTGCAGCTGCTCCACTCGCTCCATTAATAAGAGGCCTATAGTCTTGTTGGCACATATTAACTTAGCAAAGAATCAAGTTTTTATTGGAGCAGTAGAAACTTTGTTACTTGCAGTCCGTCACAAAGACAGTCTGTTCCCATTTCTTTAATTGAGTCTATAAAAAATGCCAAAGATAACACAGATTCATACATAAAATAGTATTTTAGAACAAACATGGTTTTTCCTAAAGAGCTATTAGCTGAAAACTTGACATACAGCTGATGATCAACTGAGGGATAATGCATCTCTCAGGTCCTATGTTAGGTCTTTGCTGGATTTTTTTGTTTGTTTCTTAGAGACATGATTTTCTTTTTTCAGAAATTGTTCATCTGCATATCTTTTTAGACATGAAACATCCTTTATTGTCGTGTCCATTTTTGTCGTGTCTTTAAGCACAAGTAGCACAATATGCTGTCATGATCAGGTACTGGACAGAAAATTCATTTTAAAAAAGCACCCAAAGTCCAAAAAATAACTTTGAAAGATCTTTAAAAAGGCTGAAGAACTTATGAACAAGACCAAATATCACTAGAAAGTCTGATTCCTTGAAAGTAAAATACAAAGGGTGGTTTAAAATTTTTGTATAGTTCTGAAAATAACTGAAACAAAGTTGAGATTTAAGCAGACAAATACCTGTTTAGTGGCAAAGGTGGTTGAAAGGTATTCTTTTACTTGCTGCCTCCGGGACTGACGAATATGATAGTCTGTTGGATTCTCAAGGTGGGTTTGTACCTGTTTTAGAAAAATACAGGATAAAGATGTCAGCAAATTGTTTTTATTTTTCCAAAAATAACCAAAAACCCACATAGAAAGCAAGACATTAAGCTTATTTCAATAAGCACAGCCCTACCACAAAGGCTTACAATCACAATTCAGTCAGTTTTAAAGAAAATCTATTTCTTTGATGTGTTATAAAAGATTATTAGCCCAGTACAGTTTACCACAAACACTCAAACCCCTGAAACACAGAGTTTAGAACCCTTGTAATGGTGCTAGGATATAATAGCATTAATTTAGTTGTAATGTCTACAAAAGAAAACCTGCCCTAAATCTTCAAGTGTGGCTAAAAGAACATCGAGTTGGCCTCATTCTGTCACATCAAGGACCAGGGCCCAATAAAGAGAACTCCACCACCATCATTCAATTTAAAAAACAAACACAGGATTATATCAAATGAACCAGAACCTTTGTAGTAAATACCATTTCTTCCTGCTACTTTGTATACATATTTTACTTATCTACCAAAGACAATATTCAGGAAATTTAGCTTGGTAGTTAATGCGTAATCTCGCAGGCAGCAAATGCTGATGATTACAGTCCTGTCCCTAAGCTGCAGAAACAATTCTTGACACTGATAAACAGACACAATAAAAATATATCTTGGATTCATTCAACCAGAAAAACAACTGTTCAGTCATGGCTACTTGACCGGTCAGACTGAGTCCTGTCAGCACAAATGAAGTACAAAGAAACCGGCTGCAGGAGGTGCGAGAAGCTCAGTGGGGTATCCTTTAGCTACAGCAGGAAAAACACTGAGACTTTGTAAACACCATTCCATTCAGTCACACATGTACTTAAAGTTAACAGTCAGTACAGCAAGTTGCCACATACTAGAGGGGCTGCATGCACTATGGACACATCTATAGTTTAAAAAAGGACAAAGCAACATCCTCACACATCTAAGGGAGTATTGCACAAACCTATACGCACACAAATACAGATAAGGACAAACACAGGCATCTCTGGAATCGGGCAAAATGTCACTTCAGTTTTATCTGTCCATGTCTGACTCAGACCATATCTGCATGGCCTCCATCTCCCCTATCGCAAAACATGTTAAATGTCTCTTATCAGTCCCCTTGTGTCTCGCTGCTCTTATATATTTTTCTCTCTTTTTCCTTTTTTTGTTTTCAAACTCAGTCCTGATCTTTCTCCTTATGTAAGGGCTGCAGTGTGAGGGGTCCACAGTGCTCAAAGACAATCTCCGCTTCACCTTCTTGTCACAGCTTCTAGCATGTTTAAAGCCCTACTAAAGAAACATATTCTGTTTCTTAAATTAATCCCATTAATAAGATTTGTGTAGGGATTTGTCTCAGCGATCCACTGCAAAAAGACTGGATGTGAAGCACGGAGATTTCATAGTACATTTTATTTCATTCCCATAGACTGTGAAATGAGGAAGTCAACGTTTAAAATTAAAAAAAAAAAAAAAAAAACTGTGGAAGGATGGCATGATGGAGAATAGTCCATCCAATCAGAATTAAACTCTGTTTCTCCAAACTTAGGTTGTTCCAAAAACTAATCTAATCTAACTTCTAAACTATCACTTTAAATATTTCTATATACATTTCTGTCAGTCCGTCATTTCTGGTCCTGAGATTAATTCCCACTCATGGGGAAATGTGTGACATTTTAACCCAAACCTAAGCAATATATCAATCAAGTCACCAATTTATCAGAAAACAAGGTATTTGGGAAATAATTCTGAAGATGTCAATAATTTTGCTGATTAAAGCTTCTTCGCCATTTGCTGCTTTTTCCCTTTTGTTTACAGTAAAAAAAATTGCCATCCAGGTGTTTCTCATGATAAATTTCCATAGGCTTATTGACTCTTCGAGTTAAAAACGAGCGGATCAATACCAATCTCTCCCAGTGGCCACACTGACCTTCAGAACCTCCACGGGGACCTGCATGCTCTGGTAATGCTGCGGGGCGCTGATGGCTGGCGTGGGTGCAGGTGGCCCCGCCATGCGTTGCTGCATGTACTGCAGCGCCGCATTCTGCTGCTGCTGTTGCCTCTCACGCTGCTCCTCCTGCTGCAGCTGGTCCCGCATCAGCTGGATAAAAACACACACAAAAGTCACATGAATGCTTTATAAACACTCACCGGTAACTACCGTGCTGTGGGATGTTCCTTCAGGCTTTTGTCCACCCTGCAGCTTGTAAGCAGAGAGCAATAAGTGTCCTGATAAGCTCAAATCAACCTACATAAACACTGAAAAAGTGGAAACACGAAAATATATGAAGGTCAAAAGGAAAAGTCAGATGTGTCAGTGGAAAAGCTAAAGGATGAATGAACTTGTCCATCTAACAAGTGGCAACTCCCAAATCAGAATAATTTTTTACTGAAAAACAAATTGTCCAGTTGGACATTTATTATATATTGCATGTGCTGTTTACTGAATGGTGGCAGATGGTGTTTTACCTGCATCCGCAGCCCGATGCGTGAGGCCATCGCTGGGGGGCGAGGGGGCAGGGGAGGGCGAGCCGAGGTTAATGCACCGCAGTCCAGCCCGAAAGGTTGAGGAATCTGTGGAGATGAGGAGAAAAATGACATTCTGACATGAGAAGGAGGAAACGAAAAGGAGGGAAATACTGATGGACTGTAGGAATGATCTGACTGATCTGAAAATAAATCTCTGCTCTTCAAAAAGAAGTACAACATCTTCCAGCAGTTGATGGCCTCTTTCAACAAAACATCGAATTAAACGTTCGAATGTTCATGAGAGAGCTGCTTTTAAGACAAATAGGTGTTAGAAATAATAACAAAGGACATAAAAATTGACATAAAGGACATAAAAATTGAACAAAGTTTCTGAAACCTGCTATATGTAACTATTATAATGTAATCACAAATTTAAGTCCTTCACTGAAGAAAAAAAACTTTTTTAAAAACGCGTTGATGAGATATGGTCGCTGTGCTCTTCGACAACCTGCTCTCACTATCAAAATGTTGTTTTATTTTTTGCAGTTATTAATATACAGAATAATTCCACATTTTCTCTAAAGATTGTGGAATCCAGTCCATATTTTTTTTACAAGCTGTACAAATGCCAGGGGTCTCTCTTTAGTCTCCAAGGAACAGACTCAGAGTTCAGACAGGCTGCATCCATATGTCTGGATCTCATTTATTTACTTCCTTATTTTTACTTGATCTATTTAGTGATATGAAACAAAAACAAAACAAAACAAATTGAAAGCCTCAACGGTGCAACTGCTGTGAACTACACTGCTCCTCATTCTGACAGAGAGTACAAATTATGCACTTAACATTAAAAAAAATGTTGACTGAAGTTCATTAATTTTGTCCCGTATTGTTGTTGACAAATTGCAGCATCTCATCAGAAACAAAAAAGGTGAAATTACAATAATAAAATTCTATTTGGCAGCCCAGGTCTCTAAATAACTGGTGAGGTCTTTAGCTCTTGGGAAACCCATACAAATTTAATTAGTTTAAAGTGATATGACAAAAGCAAAAAATGTCACAGAAGTTAATTTATCCCTCATTTGTCCTTCTAAGATAAAGTCAGAAGGGATTCAACTTTCCCATTTAAAAACTACTAATCATAATTGTGCTTTTACTTTACAAATTAGAGTAATAAAACTCCAAACTTATATTTGCTTTTTGAATTATTTCCTTTTCAATCAAGTAATAAGAGAATAAAAAAAATCATTTGTGCACACAAGTATATTGACTAAGAAAAAGCAAGCACGATTTCCAAGTAAACACTTTCACGTTCACTGTATCACAGCCTTCAACCACCAAGATGCGGTGAAGTGAGGGAAGACTTCCTCTGTCATGTCAGAGGGGTCATGTGAGAGTCACGTTATCTTGTTGTCCTGGCAAGATCATGTGAGCAGAAAGAGCAGGGAAACACCCATCACCCTCCTCAGCAGCATCTCTCCTCTTCTTCCCTTTCATGCTCAGACAAACACTGAGAGGGGAGTCCCAGGACCGCTACTTCCTCTTCTGCAATGACTTGCATTCATCCCTGCATGACTAGGCTTGTCTGGACTCATAGGTGTGATGGACCCAGGGTCAGGTTTCTGCTCTACACAAAGATGCATCTGATTTGTCCACTCTATCATCAAAAACGCTGTCTGTACATGGTCATAAAGAGAGAAAGACACAAAAGAGAAAGAAAGACAGAGACAGAGAAAAGCTCATTGTGCGTGAGGTACAATAAGAAGGGCAGCTCCTATTGAGAAGGACTGAAGCCGCCTGTTGTCCGAAGTGTACATTTCAGCACCCGAGGGGGCACACACTGCCTGCTTTGTGCCCATTAGATGGCCTACATGAAAAACACACACCCATGCAGAGAAACACATTGATACACATTCCAACACAAACTTGAACCAGAGCGTGGACTTCAACTTTCGCATTAGCAGTTCCAAACTGCAAAACAACAAAAAATGGGAATTGATCTAACACTTTTAACATGAGACATCTTTATATTTGGAGATCTCCTGTTGTTTTAACTATACATGACAATTTTAAGCATAACATTAAGCTGCAGCATCTGTTTAGAACTGAAAAATCTTTGCTAGTAAATAATGATTACTAAAGATTGTTATTTACGTTTTCCTTTGCTAAAAAAAAAATCACAAGTGTTTCACTGTTTTTGTCTATAATATTGTAGTTCTAAGGCATATCATGAGTAAAATCAAATATTAATGCTTGGACTGAGTATTTCTGCTTTGAATCTGCAGTATATTTCAAAAAGTCTCAGACAAGAGACAGGCTTTTTCATGAAGAAGACTGAAGTACGCAATTGTAACCCAATTTTTATTCTAAGATTATTAAGGAAATAATCCAAGCTGGAGTTAATTCTCAAACTAGATTCGTCTACTAAAGGAAGTGGCAAATTGTAAAACACAGACTACCAGATGGTGCAAAATCAGTGAATTGTATTAATATTTACAAAATATACAAGTTGATCAACAATTATTAAAGTCCAGAATGGTTCCCTAATCCAAGGAATCCAACAGTTCTTACTGATGTTGAGAGGAACAACAAAAGTTAAATCCAATTCTTTCTGAAGCGGCCAGTCCAGAGTGAAGATTTTATGGCCTGATGTCCTCAACCAAATCAGAAGAGCTTTCTTCAATGCCAGAAGTTGTGTTTTTTTTCCGGATCCGCTAGTGGGTTAGCTCGCCAGTCTGGTCACATAATACCAGACAATCCATGATTTATCCTGTAGTACACTCCTTAGACTAGGAATCTGCAACACACCTGGCCTGTATAAACAGGCCTAAATAATCAGTTCACATGTACATGCATTTTGTTATAGTTAACTAAATTTACCTAATAATCATGCAACTTATGTAAATTCAATTTCTTTTTGCTTGTTTACACAACAGTAGTATTTTATTTAAGTTGGTAATATAATCAACTCAACAAGCTAGAAAAGCTAGTGCTGGCTTACCAGCTCCCAAACACGCACTCACCAGTTCCCTCTTGACAAACCGTGATCGTAACGTTTAGCCGAATGTTCACATGTCTGTAAGTTAACAGAGGCGCACAATTGAAAGATACATAATAAACATTTGACAACTGCTTAGAAATAGACCAGATGTCTACCTGCACGTCAGGATCCGACAGCGTCTCCTGCCCAAGGTGCACTCAGCAACCATATAAGCCGTAGCTGTCAATTTAGGACGCTGACGTGCAGCTGTCACATGACGTCAAAATGACGATCACATGACTGTCACATAACGGCTTGTGTTGAATAAATTAAGGAAAGGAGGATTTAAATTAAAATTTTAAATAAAATAACTAAAATTAAATCTAACAAAATAGAAAATAAAGTAAATGAATTAAATCTAATATAGAAAAATTATCCTGGTTACACAATCCTAACAGTTCGCTTTACAAGGCTTGACATGGAATTTTCATGTGGTGTGAAAAAAAAAAAAAATTGAGACAGTAATGCAACCTATTAAAATAAATTAGCACAAGCTACGTAAAGAACACAACTGGAACTAGCAGAAGACGCTGTTGTTTCTAAATCTGTAGCTCTGTCTTGTTTTGTTCTCAGATGAGATGGCACAAAGTTAGTTTCTTTGAACTTTAATATGTTTTGATCAATAAGGAAAGTGTAACAGATGTGGATTCAGTTCATTAATGAACAACAAAATATCTTGTGAACCACTGGACGGATTCTAATGAAACTTAATAAAATATTTATTGGATATACATCTACAACGGATTTGACCGTCATCCCCAGCACATATGCTGAGAACAGATTGCATGAGATCTTTGTTTAAAATTTTGGCATACATGCATCTCACCACTTCCCAGCCACCCAACATGCTGCTGCTTCTCATCATGAGTCTTAAAGTCAGAGAGTTCCCGTTACTGTTGTAATAGAAAGCAAAAACATCATTTTGATATTTCTTACAATTGTGATTACAACAAACCCTTCCAATTATTAAGAATTGCCCTCAATATTAGAATTGGAGAATGTCCTGCGTGGGATGTGTCGGAAGAAATGCGGTTGAAGGGAGATTAGCAACTCTTTAGATCCCCATTTACTGAATAACAGGGGGAAAAAAGAGTGAAGTCACTGTCCAAACCATGTTTTAGATCATGAGAGGTCTGTTTGGAGGAAAAATGTCAAACTATTCAGGAACACAAGTAAGCTTTAGGAGATCCGGATTTGGTAGAATAGGTGTCAAAGTATAAACTAACAACTGCAAAATTCCACGAAAGCTGAAGTACACAGGTAAAGTCATCTGTTTTGTTTCAGAATACATTTTAAAAGTATACTATTGTGTTTACATTTAAATTTGACAATAAAGGAACTGCCACAGTTTATTTGTGCAATGTACATGACGTCATGTAGTGCATTACACATTTCTATTTCCTGACATTGTTTTGTGACACACCGCTACCAGACAGCATGATCCCCTACACGGGCCATCCCGCTGCCCGACATCCACTGAGGACATTTGTGACGCAGTAGGAGCACACAGCGGTCTTTGTGCGTCCAGCACTGTAATGTCGTGGCCCCTTCACTTCAAACACTGACAGCCAGTAGGAGGATGCAGAGCGGAGGAAGCCCCGGGTCAGAGGCCGGCTCTGGATTGAGTCACCAACACACAAGTACAAAATGCATACAATCCATACAGTAACATATATATTTTTAAAATGATGTGCGATGACAGCCTGCCTTCCGTGCAAAACATACACATTCATAGATGAACACTAAACACACCCACACACACACACACACAGAGGAAGTATGAGGCCATGGCACCTGCGCTCAGAGACATGGTGTTAATTTGTGGACAGTGTATTTTTAGATCTGACTGAGCAATGCCAAGGGAGGCCTCTCTGACAGCCAGCACTTAAAAGTGGAATATACACATACAGCGTTCTCTACCAAAAATATATGTGTGCACTCTTAGTTAGCAAAGTGTACGGCCAAAGCTGCGGAATAGCATTAACAGCAATTTACAGCTATAGTTTAAGTGGGCAACTCTTCTAAAGCACTTGTAGTCTGAGCACAGAGAAAACTCTAAAGGTCACACAAATGCCTTAACATCACTAGAAAACAGAAGGTCTGTTAGAGCTGCTCAGCCTGGCTATGAGCATGAAAATACTAAAAACAAAGCTCAGAACAAGACTGGCCTATATACAGTTGAAACCAGAAATTTACATACACCATATAAAAAGACATGTATTTTTTTCACACAGTCTGACATGAAATAAGAATAATCTTTTCCCGTTTTAGGTCACTTAGGATTTTCTAAATTATTGCTATTTGCTAAATGCCAAAATAATAAGAGAGAGAATGTTTTAAGGCAATTTGTATTGCTTTCTTTAAAGTCAAAAAGTTTAAATACACTTCATTAGTATTTGGTACCATTGCCCTTAAACTGTATGACTTGGGTCAAATGTTTTGGATATCCTTCCACAAGCTTCTTACAATAGTTGGCAGAAATTTTGGCCCATTCCTCCTGACAGAACTGGTGTAACTGAGCCATGTTTGGGGGCCATCTTGCTCGCACATACCTTTTCAGCTTTGCCCATAAATGTTCGATAGGATTGAGGTCAGGGCTTTGTGATGGCCACTCCAAAACATTGACTTTGTTATCCTTAAGCCACTTTGTAACCAGTTTGGCAGTAAGTTTTGGGTCATTGTCCATTTGGAAGACCCATTTGCGCTCAAGCTTTCACTTCCTGGCTGATGTCTTGAGATGTTGCTTCAGTATTTCCACATAATGTTCTTTTTTCATGATGCATCTATTTTATGTAATGCACCATAATATGCATAATGCTGCCACCCCCATGTTCCACAGTCGGAATGGTGTTCTCAGGCTTGCAAGCTTCCCCCTTTTTCTCCAAATGGAACGATGGTCATTATGGCCAAACAGTTCCATTTTAGTTTTGTCAGACTACAAGACATGTCTCTAAAGAATAAGGTCTTTGTCCCTGTGTGCATTTGCAAACATTAATCTGGCCTTTTTATGTTTCTTTTGAAGTAATGGCTTCTTCCTAGCAGAGTGGCCCTTCAGCTCATGTCGATACAGTACTTGTTTCACTGGGGATAATAACACTCTTACGAGCTTCAGCCAGCATCCTCACCAGGTCTTTTGCTTTTGTTCTTGGGTTGATATGCACATTTCGGAACAAAGCACATTCATCTCTGGGACACAGAACCCATCTCCTTTCTGAGAGGTATGATGGCGAGGACATTCCCATCTTGTCTGTCCGTGCATATAATTGTTTGTACAGATGAACAAGGCACCTTCAGCCATCTGGAAATTGCACCCAAGGATGAACCAGACTTGTGTAAGTCCATAATTCTCTTCCTGATATGTTGGCTGATTTCTTTCGACTTTCCCATGATGTTACACAATGAAGCAGTGTGTTTCAGGTGTGCCTTAAATTACATCCACAGGTGTGTCTCTAGTTGACTCAGATGTTATCAATAAACCTATCAGAAGCTTCCAAAGACATGACATCAAATGTCCCACATTTTTAAAAAAAGGCATTGTATTCTTAGTGTATTTAAACTTAGGACTTTGAAGAAAGTAATCAAAATTGCCTTAAAAACATTCTCTCTCTCATTATTCTGGCATTTAGCAAATAGAAATAATTTTGAAAATCCTAATTGACCTAAAATGGGAAAAGTTTATTTTGATTTCATGTCAGACAGTGTGAAAAAAATGATAGTGTCTTTTTATATGGTGTATGTAAACCTGTTTCAACTGTATACCCTCTTTGGGTTACTATGTTTCTTTGTTTAATGAGATGCATTGCAAATTCAAATGTTTTAAATTAAAGTAGTCTAGACTGTATCAGGCAACTTGTTTCCCCAAAAAAGGTGTAAGTTTCTTCCTTCTTGGCTGCGCTCGAACTAGCAATTTGCTCGTCATTCCGGTCAGAATTAAATTGTAGCAACTTTGTGGAGAAAACTACTCACTGACACAGAGGCTAAGCAGAAAAGGTCTGCCAGCATCAGGACCCCAATCAGCAGCAGTTTAGCGTTAAAAATACAGTAGCTGAGAAGCAAACCAATTTGAAAAACACCCTAGGTGAATGCAAATGTCTGACAATCTGTAACACTATTACTGATGGAAAACAGGAAACATTATTAGACGATAGTAAGCTTTGATCATTTGGTTGCAGCGATAATCTCTCATAATCATTCTGAATCTAGTTTTTGACTTGTTATTATCAAATGGGTAACTAACAGGCAGTCAGTGACAATACATTCACTTTCTACGATGAACTGCTTGCCTGCCTACTCTAGTGACTAAAATAACTCTCTGCTCTCTGTTCTCTTTTTCAGGAACTCCCTGTTCCCTTGGGCCGGTGTATGTTTTTTTATTTATTTTTTTTATCTTTTTTATGTTTTTAAGTACACGTGTCTTTTCACATGCATCTGTGCATGTCTTTGAGTGTAGGTGGGCATGCACATATATAACTGGCTCTGCTCTTTGCTGGCTTTCTGAATACAGTCAACGGATCTACACTAAAGATCTCCTGTATATATTAAAAGTCACACACATTGAGCAGAGATGGTGTAATGACAAAAACCCAGGTCCTGGTGTCCCTTAGCACCAAAAGACACAAGATGTCTCTGTATGGGCATGCACTCAACCAGTCACGGGCAAAAAAAAATTAATTGTTTTTGACACTGTAGTGGAATCAGGAGTAGGATTCTGATTCAAAAGTTGTTTTTTGTTCCACATTCACAGCTGATAGATTTTTACATTAACACATGCACTCACACTTAAAAGGCACACAGACATAAACACATTACCTGCCTCAGAAGAAAAGAGAGCTCACAAAGAGGTTTGCACTCAGTTTATGTTGCTCACTACATGCCTGGTTGCTGTTGAGCCGATGGTCAGATGAAATCACCAAGCAAAGAAAGATGAAGACAGGCGGTGAAGGTGGAGGAAAGGAAGGAAACCAAAACACAGAAAGAGATGGAAAAAAAAGATGTTGGTCATAAAATTTATTTATAATTAGCAGAAATGGACAATGATTAGCTATAAGACAAAAATGTTACTGTGGTGTTGATGAAAAAGCAGCAGAAAAGACAGCCAAGTATTACAAGGTTAAAAAAAGCTGCAGGTGTGCACCGAACACTTTGAATAATTTCGAAGTGAAGAATTTCCCCAGCGGAAGCAGCAGACCACGGTTGAACACTCAACATGTGTGACAACACGTTACATTGGAAATGATTCAGTATTTCTGTTTCAGTGAGCACAAATCTTTCATCGATTATTGCAGGTCTTTGCAGCTGACTCCAGGCAGCCATAAGTTTGATAAGGAAGGCAACAATACGAGACATATCACATCTGTTTAATGTTGTTTAGGTTTCATTAAAAGCCCAGCAGTGGTTCATGAGATATTTTGCACAGACAGACAGACAGATTGGCTCTTGCACAATTTGTTAGCACTCAAAATTCATGTTGGGGGTCAGTCTATACACTACCACATCAAATTTTAGGTCAGTATCTGTAAAGCTGATTGAGGTCAAGTCATATTTTTGTGTTTTTAAGGTCAGTTCGTTTTGACAGGCATCTTAAATTGGGTTAGCTCCAAAAGCTATTCTGTTGTAAATGTACACCGCTTATTTATTTTCTGCAAGTTTCATTAAAATTCATTCTGTGGTTCATGAGATAATTTGGTAACAGACAAACACACGAACACAGACAGACATGGGCAAAAACACAATCGTTCACCTTAGCATGTTGGCAGCAGGTAATGGATACAAAATTGTTTGTGAATGACGCAAATAATCAAAATACTGCAGTGCTTTGGCTTGGTTGGGGTTACAAGAGCTGAAAGACTGTCAGTGGGATTTTGATTGTAAACTTGTGGCTAAAATTTATTGAGTCATTTATAAGCAGAAAGTGCCCACTGTGTCTGTCAATAGTTCAACCAGTATTTCTGCACAGTAACCACATTATTGAATCATCACATCTCAAAACCATTAGGTGTGAATCACACTGCTTGTCATCTTCTAAACTGTCTACTAATCGTCAATCAAAGCAGAAACTTCCCAGAATGACTGTGATTTACAAACTGTAAAGAACAAGTTGTAAAATATAGGGTAATTTGAAACTTGTGAGAAGGACATAAGCAAGTAAATAAATACATAAAAGAGGAGCGGTGGGAGGTATATCATGGGCAAATCGTCTGTGCGTCTCAGGGCCGAATGACAAGCGACCCTTTACCGGCGTTACTTCATTAAAGCAGAGCGCAATGGAATACAGGAAAGACAATAGAGCATCATCATCATCAATAATAACCACAATGCAACACTTCCCTTTTCGTTCCATGAGTTTTCACAACTCCTAATTTTGTCAGTGGTGAAGAAACTTCCTCTGCAGGCAGCCCAAGAGAAAAAAAAATCTTTTTGTTGAAGAACATTTAAAATCAGGATGTTTGCTTTTGATGCTGGTAGCCAATTGTCATACATTACATAAATGTTTTGTTTTTTGTAGTACAAGTCATATAGAGGTTTATATACAAAGAATCTCTATAATAACTACAATGCATGTTCACAGGGGTATTCACAGTTAGAATGTGAGATATAAAAAGTGACTCACCTGGTGTAGGTATGTGTCTGTCTGTATAACTTATCAATCAGGATAAAAACATGCTAAACACAAATAATCTCTGTTTAATGAGTTTGTGCCTTTTGATCCACACTGGACACCAAACTGGCTCTCACTTTGGTTCACTGAGTTCCATATAAAACAATGACTTTTTGAAAGGTCAAAATGAATGTTGACAGAGGTTTAGATAAAGCTGCTTCCGCCTTCGTGTATTTATGGTTCTGCTTCATTTATTCACACTGAACGACAACAGCTCGTTACTAAAAATGTCCAAGCATAAAAGCATGAGTTCAGATTTATTTCTGACCGAGCAAGACCGGAGTGGAGACAGTGTCCAGTCACAAACAGAGGGCTGTAAACAGAATCAGCACATGAAGCAGCATGTTAAGATTCTTACCTGCAAACTCGTCTACTATCCCAAAGACAACATCATGGATCCAAAGTGAAATTTGCTCCTCCACAAGTTAAACGGTAATTGTCAGACAGAGACTGCTGTTCGCTGGCTCAGCTCAAACTTGTGCACAGATTGTGATGCCACTCCCCCCCTACCCCCATCCCCTCCCCTCCCCTTGTATCAGCCAACTTACAGTAGGCTGAGTTTAGTCACTATGAGTCACCTTCTTCCTCCTCTCTAACTGCCAGCTCAGCTTCCAACTCGTCCTCCTCTGTCTCCCACTTCTCTCCTCTTCCCCTAAATTAGCCTGACTGGTCTTGGGCAACAACAAGAAGAGCCCTGTGTCTCGTAAACTCATCTGCCTCTTGTTTTTTCCTCTTCTCCTGCTCACTAAAGTGTAACTCCTCCTTCAGTCCGGCCTCCTTGTTTCAGAACAGCGCTCAGCATTTGCATACAGAAACACCTACACATGTGCGTGAGCAGCAACATGCACAAACTTTATTCTGCTGTCAGGTCACGGTGGATGTACTTTTTTTAACTTTAGAGCAGTGAATCAACATATTTACTTCTACAATTGGAAACCCACACGTCGTGAGTTTGCACACATAAATCTGAGTGGTTAGATGACACAATGGGAATGTGCTGTTTTTAAGTATTAAAATAAGTTGTTGTTTTTTTATAATAAAATTAATTTTAGGTCAAATCTCTGTTATCTCTGGGGGGCTAGAAAGCTTAAAAAACACAGGATTCAATTTGAATGTTAAAATTACCTCTGCTGAAATAATATGATTCATTCAACAAAATGGATATGTACGTCATTTGTGCTTTCTTATAAATTAAGAGGATAAGTAGCAACCGTGTGATGCTAACAGACATGTTAACTGATCATCAGCAAGTGTAAATACCTGTATAAAAGCAAGCTATTGGTCTGTTTGAGGGTCTGAAGCCTTCAGGTGAGTGGTAATACAGTGCCAAGGAGAAGAGAAATTAGCTAAGATCTCAGAGAAGCAACTGTTATTACTCATCAATCTGAGAACGTTAGGATGCCATTTGCAAATCAGACAGAACAACTGTAATTTGTTTGAGTTGCCACAAGAAAGCCCTGTCCTACCTTTTACATAAACTAAAGAAAATCTGTTTTTGCCTCGTGCTGTCAAACGTAACTATTAGATTGTTCTGTTAATAAAAACAAAATGTAAAATGAAATGTCTGAATGTAACACAGAAAGGATAGATGCCTCTGTAGTTTATCTGTGTCTGTCTTTGACTATTTCCCTTCTCTGAATCCAACCCCGCTTTTTGGAACCCTTCAACAACACCCTCTCCGCCCTGTATTCCTGAATAAAACAAATAAACAAACAAACAAACAAAAAAACACGAGGATGGCTTTTCCTAGTACAAATGTGAAGAACAGAGGCCAACGTGGTTCAGCAGCGCCAAACTGACAAGAATCCCTTGTTTGTACACAAAGAATTCAGCAGTGGGCTCACACCAGTTCTCATGGTGCCTAGAGTGTATTTACTGGGTTATTTTGGTCCAGGGGCTGGACCCCTGAAGGTCGTCAGCTTATTGGTTGGGTCATAAGAGATATGAATAGGAGGGGGAAATCACTTTTCAATACACTCTTGTACCCTTTAACAATGACCTGTCAAAGAAGCTGTGCAAACACACGCGCAAGTAATCACACATCAAGAAAACACTTGTTTTTGTCAGACAGGCAAGTTTTTTTCTTATTGTTTACTACTTTGGTTGCCATGGTTGCCATGAGGCTGTAAACAAACACTACAATTATAGATGAACATTGTATCTCTGCTGAGTGTTAAACAGCCGTGTTGATGTGTCTGAGTGGGGTCTGACTCTGCCATGCTAAAACAAGGCTGCCCACAATTAGTTAAGACAAACAGTGCTGTCACTATGGCAGACAAGTTCTAATATTTGGCCTGGATGTCAGATTGTCTTCTGCTGTAAACCCCAGGTGGAACGTCTCCAAATTAATTTTTTTAGGGAGTCTAAATGGAGAAAGGTTTGTCATTCCGTAAAAGACTGTGGACAAATAGTTCAATTATTAGACAACAGCGTATCTCAACAATAAACTGTAAAATATCAAAAAGTTGTTTTTTTTTCCTTTCAGTGTCAAAAGTGTCTATTTAAAGGACTTTGAATTGTCCAGCATATGAAATGGTGCTATACAAATAAAACTTGCCTAAATTAGACAGCTTGGATTTTTAAAGCAATAGTTCAATTTTTTTTTAAGTAGGGTTCTGAAACATGGTTATATTATCAATAATTAACACCATGCCTGTTGTAGGTAGCTCTTTGAACAGACTTTGTTTGGAGAAATAGAGTTGGATTCTGACCAAACTGATGAGCTAATGGCTGGTCTGAGCGGGGCCGTAAGTGTATGCTCTCTAATAACCTTTACACTGTCATCAGTTTTATATTTCCTGTTTTCTTTTACATAGTTACAATAATTTGCAAGTACAAATAGTGAAGCAACTAGCTGTAGCACTTCAGGCGAAGTCTGGGGGAATAACAATGTAGGACTTCACATAAACTAGATATAGAAATTAGCCACCCAGCTAAAATCTCATGTACTTACATGTAAATGTTCATTAATATATACTGGTCCCATTTTTTAAATAATAAAACACAGAATTAAAGTAGGTCTCTTCAAAATTAGGCTGTTCAAAGAGCTAACTAAAACAGGTAAGATAATAACTGTTTATAACTTTTCCACAGAACCCCCCTTAAAATATCTAAACGATCACTTTAAGCCCTTGGGCAGGCCTCCATGTAAAATAGACATTTCTGTCATAATAACAACTGCGTGTAAAGAGTTGTCAGCGATCACAGGTCATTGTTTCACCTACAAATACAAGTTAAATCTATTTTGAATAAAAATAAGGCTTGCATAAACAACAACCGGAAAGACTGCTGGTTTTGCTGGGACACAGTTGATTCAAAACAGACTAAAGTCAGGTGGAAAGCAGTTTGCAGCAAACTATATTGTAATGTTCCAATGACAGCTATTAGCCACTCGTTGTTTATTTTAACAGCAGCCTGCATCTGTTAAGAGAATATAAATCACCTATTATACTAAATAAATGCTGCGGTTCAGTGGCAGTGTTTGTGTGCGGTATCATGCTGTAACCAGCCATTGAGTGAGACATTTGGAAGACGAGTTTAGACACAGGAAATAAATTTCACTATGGCCGTCACACTTCAGACACTGATTCTTCACAAAACCTCTCATATCACACCTTTTCATTCAGCTTCTTGTTGTGGTTTAACAAATGTCCAGGAAATTCATAAAGTCAGTGTTATTTTGTTTTTCATTTTTTTAAAAAGAAACCAGCATCAGTTTCTTGAAAGACACTCGTTTTCAGCTAAAAAAAAATTAACACCTGTGAGTCACAATAATTCACAGTAAAACTAATATTATATTCTGAAGTTTTAATTGTAAAATAAATACCAAGGACAAAGACAAAGACAAAAAGCTGTAGTTGCTAATAATTGAAAACATGGTTCTCGTAAAGCAGGGGTGTCAAACTCCACTCCTCGGGGGGCCACTCTCCTGCATGTTTTAGACATGTTCTCCTTTAAAACACCTGCTTTAAAAGGATGACTTGTTGCCACACACGGAGAACTCAATGATTTGGTGAGGAGGTAATTAAACCATTTGAATCAGGTGTGTTGGAGCAGAAAAACCTAAAACTCCCAGGACAGTGGCCCTCGAGGCCTGGAGTTTGACACCCCTGTCGTAAAGCAAAGACTTGAAAAGACTTGAGACTAAAAAGAGATGTGCATGATACTTAAAATGCTGCAAGCTGGGAAGAATTAACTAGATTTGCATTTCAATTTAAAGAAATGCCTCAAACTCAGAGCTCTTGCATCATAGCAAATACCAAATACCACTTTTAAGTCACAGAATGACTAATTATTGGCAACGTGCAGCTATGGAACAATCATGCTATAAGTAATTAATGGGTCATTTAATATTTTCATAGGAACTTTTGTTTTATGATAGTTTGATTGTAGTTTGAGCTACACAGCTGAATTAACTTTAATAAAAAAAGAAGCTTTTTTCTTTTTATATTATTTTTTCTTTTATATTTGCTTGATGAAAACAAAAGGCAGTAACACACATATTGATGTATTATTGATAATACTGGTCTTCTTTTGAATGAACCCAATTTAAAAATGTAATTATTTTGAAATTTAGCAGAAGTAACTGATAAATATATTGGTAAGGAGATAAAACGTAATAAGGAAATTTGCTGTAGGCCTCTAAAACGACAAAATTTCACTTAACAAGATCCAAAGATCATAAATCCCTGCAGTTCACATGAATAAGCAACAGTGTTCAAACGCCAACAGCTGGGCAGCTACAGAGTGCAGTTCAGAGACGCAACTGAAGCACCATTCTCACACAGAAAACGAAACAGAGAAAGACTGTCACTACTGTCTGCGTGTCAAAAGAGGATATGAAACTGTGGAATGGAGATAAGATGAGGAAGTGGAGTCACATATTCAGCACATGCCCTAAAACGGCCCACCCACACTCACCTCTGATCGATCATGGGTCATGTTGTCATGCAGCACATGCCGTGCTGTCATTCCTCTGGTTTTCACAAAAAACTCCAAGCTATGTTGACAAAGTCAGACTGTAGCTTGTTTGCTCTATCTGTTTGTCTTTTTCATGCTCTTAAGGGAAATCTAGAAATTTACCAAGACAGTTCCTCTTACACCTTTCCTCTTTCTGAGACAACTGTCCACGTCACGGATGATCTGTCCATATGGCAAACAGATGAGGCCGTGTTTACACACACCTGATGCTCTTTCACACTAGAGTACATCCACTGAACCAAGCCTATGTGCTTGTCTAAGTGTGTGTGTGTGCGTGTTTGTGTGCATATGGGCACCTGCCTCTGTTTACCTGCAGAAAATTAATCCCATCACTGACACGTCCGTCCAACAACACAAGCTCAATAAAGATGAAAAAAAAAATGCTGCTGAGCCGCTGGAAGTCTGTCAGCCATCATTACTGCTCTACATACTAACCAGTGACCTCTGACCTTGCTGACAGCCATTTCACAGCCAAGTGTGTTTACTGTGTGCACTTTGTAACCTGACTATGTGGATCTGTCCCATTCTGAAATATGCACCTAACGTGTACACACTCAAGAGCAGATGAAAGTCAAACAGCTATTTTGAATTTTCACACATTTTCCCTTTTTTTAATACCCTTCCTATTTAGTCTAATCACAAAAATGAAGCACAGCCCTGTCCAAAATTTAACAACAGAATGCAACTGTTTGCAGGTTTGTTAAAACACTTCTGTAAGTTTTGACAAGTGGAAAGTCAGCATATTAGATTTTCAAATGACAGATTATAGGTTTTTATACAAACTGATCAATCATAAAAATTTTGAGTGGACCTGTAAATTGTAATTGATGAAACAGTTAAGGTAGCATCTCCCTGGGCTCTGAGTAGTTGAAGAACAGCATTCACAAGGGATTCTCCAAAATGCATCAACATATTCTCAAAGTTGTCAAAAGTATCTTAAACACGCCTCAAGAGACCTCTAGTCTGGTAGGAAACATCTGAGGCTACAGAACCAAATGTCCAGGTCTAAAAACCCTAATAATCCAAATCTTTATTTTAAAAATCTACTCCAGTAGATAGCGGCTGCCAAGGTGGGTACAAAGCTGGTTGAGGCAGGTACATTTGAAAGAATAGGTCTCTGTGAACTGTTTTTTTTCCACATGCTGACTTATTACTAATATTTTTAATTCTTTCCAACATTTTAAAATCATGCTGCTGGAATCAGATTTTTTTGGTATGTTGCTTTGTGGAAAATGAGTTGTTCATCACAAATAAGCTGTTTCTGCCTTATAGACATGTGGAAATACTGCATTAGTAACAGCGAAACTTTGTGCCAGTGCTGCTGCAGAGTACTTCTCTCTTTTTTTTTTTTTATCTAGTTACACAATAAAAAAGGTTTTCATTCATGGACTAAGTAAAGAAGGCGAGTTGGGTACAGCCAGTGGAAGGGGCCAGGGCAGGAGAGAAGTTTTAGCTTACTTGAAAGCCTCACCATAAATTCCTCAGACTGACAGCTTTCCCACACTCATCTGAGTAACAGTGTACATACATGAAAAATCTAACACTCCATTTATCACATTTTTGTCTTGTTTTTATTTGAAACCCCATGCAGATAAATTCATGTGCTACAAAGTCAAGTGCGGTGCACTAACCACAGGGATTTTGTGTAACTTCCGAGCAAAGCTCATCTTAGAGGAAGTGATTTGAAAAACTAATCATCTAAAAAGAAACAGAATATGTACCCATCTGTCATAATTAGTTTTAAAATCTGCTACAGTGTCCAATAAACTACATCTGGGTATTTTTAGGATCAGTACTTTAAATCCCACCACCCACAAAATGAGGCAGAAATAATTATATCCTTTGTTTACTTGGGTTGTTAACGTCTAGATTTTCTATTTCTGGTGCCTCACTATCGAAGCTGCCATCGAAGTGTTTCACAATACAACACTGCTGTTATTGTTCAAGGTGCTGCCGCAAAAGAAATTTCTTGGAAGAATGACAGCAGACAGATCAGGATGAACATGTACACAAATTTAACAAAAGCGTGCTCATGTGCTCCTCACTTCCAAGTAGTCTTGAAATCCTGATCATTTGACTCTTATTGTTCTCAAAGCAGAACGGCAAGTTTGATGACAGAGGTCAAGCAGAGAGGTCAGGGGTAATGCTCGAATGTCAAACACTTTGCTGCTGCAGCGGTAGCTGCTGCATATGGTTGAAGGAGACATGTCAGTCAGCTCCCAGAATTCAGTTCAACTATCCGTGAAGGAAAACAGGAACAACCAGGTTCAGTAAAATCAATGCAGCAAAACCCACCAGAAAGTAAACAGATTTACTCATCATTGTTGCTCATTTGCCTTCTAAAAGATTTTACGATTTACACATTTTATTGTGATCTTTGTCCTTAGATTACCTACTGTGGGTCTTTTTTTCATAGCCTTTCCAGTTCAGTCCCAAACACCTAGATCTTCCAGCAGAACAGTGCTGAGTGCATCAGTCTCAACAGCTAACCTGAACAGCTCCAAATATTTGATTGTGGGATGACCATTTTTAACAAAGTCCATTTTTTTTTACTGAGCGATCGCATTGAAAAGGGCCACAGTAATAATTCCACACAACTATCATATCCACCTGTGTATGTGAAGACCGGTGATCAGCTCTAGCTATGCCTCCTATGTAAATTAGCCAGCAGGTCAGTCAAATCCTAACTCCTGTGAGAAAGTCCAAAAAAATTTTTTAAATAATGCCCATTGGCTGCAACTTCATATCTGACTGGTTGATCATTTCATCTACTAGAACTCATGCTTTCATTTTTCTTTTTTTTTTTAAACTGTGTGGGGATTTTGACAAGGTTACAGAATCACCCCAGAGACTGAAAACAAAAGATTTCTGACTAGTCAACTTCTTTACTTTTACCAGCACAACTCTTCCAATATGCAGCACTGGGACAAAAAAACATGTAAACAAGCTCTAGTTACACTGTTATAGAAAAGCATCAAATATTTTAACATCTTTTTAATAACTCAACAAAAACTCTTGCTTCTTAGGCCACTCAGTGCCTCCTCTAAATACCTTGAAGGCCTTGACAGTTAACTGTGGCTGGAATCACATATTAACATTGCATCATTGGACAGCAACAAGGATAACAAACTGTTCCCTCTGCTCACACACACACACAACACTGTTAAACACATGAAAAGTGAGCCCACAAAGGAGTGTAAATGGTCAACAGTGGCTTCGTTATTCCTGTGTTGGCGCCATGCAGCTTCTTGAATCAAAGTGCTCGAATAAGCAGCAGAACATTACAGACTACAGTTTACAGTCACAGCTTATACATAGCAGCATACCCCAGAGCTGAGGTGTTGTTACTGATACTGGCCTGACTGCCGCTTATAAATGGCAAGAAGGGCAGCTCCTTCCAGGCTCGCAGATGAGAAGGGAAACATTATGGTGTGTTATGGTTTAACTGCCACTATCACGTTTTGTTTGTTTGTTTCTTAACAAAAAGGCAAACAGCAGGGCAGCTGACTCTCTGATCCCAGTCATCATGAAAGACGGGCGATCGTGTAACTGCCCATCCTGTCTGTTAGCAAAATCTCTCATGAACCACGGGACAGGATGTATTACCTTTTAGAGCAAACCTGATTCAGGGTGGCTACTACAGCTGATCAGCCTTAGAAAACGTCATAAATAAATACAGAAATAAATCAGATTTGATGTGGTAGTACCTGAGACTCATCCCTAACACTCCAAGCCTTAACAGATCTGATATGTTAGGTTGTAGGCAATACAGATTCCTTCAATAAATGAAAAATTTTATTCTACAATAAATGGGGGAAATGACAATCTGGATTTGTGTGAGTCAATAAATATAATTTACTTCTCTGTAAACATTCTTTTCAAACTCATTATCAAATGATTATGAATCCACTGATACAATCTCAGCAATGTCCTTCACAGTGTTGCATGGTGATGCTTGGAGATAAGCTTTGTAATTTAAGCTGTACAGTAAGCATGTTACCATGGCTTGACGTGGTAAAAATCGTGTTTTTTTCCGTGATAAAGCAAAATACATTTTTAAAAAATGACTTTGATGGCATATACTGAACTGAACTTTTACCATGTTTTATTAGGTCAACAAAGAAAGGAAAAAGTGCGCATTAAGACAACAAACGCGCACTCTCGCGGTGTCTCCGGAGATGTTTCAGCCGGGGCTTGAGTTTATTTCAGTGGTGCTGGAGGTGAAATATAACTTACCCGCTCTGAAGGTCAGACAGAACAAGTCGGGCTGAGGTGAAGTGCGCACCCGCGTCCCTCCGGGCTCAAATACCAGACCCGCTGCGAACTACTGCTGAGCAGGGAAGAACAAGGAAATGTCGAGGAAACACTAAAATAAAAAAAAACAACATAAAGTGTCAGAGCTTTAAGGTCTCGCTACATGTCCACACTCTGACACACAGCGCGTAAAACTTCACGCACGTCGGATACTAATTTGTTTTCGTTTTGACTGTCGAGATGTTGTCACCACTCAGAGCGTCTGCGGTCACCTGCGCCACCACCAATGGAAAGGCGCCAAATGCATTGTGGGTAGTGTAGTTCATCTCGTCCTCTTCTTTAAGCGCGATTAGCCGGCTAATTCTGCAAACAGAAGCTCAAACATATCTACCCAATCTCTCATTTAAAACCTAAAATAAAGTTTTTACTATTTGTATTGCCAATAATTTGCATTGTTTGCAAGTTCATATGTATTTTAAAATATGAATTCCACCCTTTTAAAAAAAAAAGTTCAGTTTTATTTATAATGCTAGTTTGTGGTTATTTTGTAAACTATTTCAAGTGTTTGATCTATTTTGCAGGGGGTTAGGTTGTTTGAGGCACCGTTTAGTTGACTCAGTCCTCAGTCCTGACAGACTATATATTTTATATATATTGAAGTTTTTATTTTTTACACTTTCAAAGTAAACACGTGCGCATATCAACGTAAAGGGTATTTTTCCCTTTTCAGATTGCAAAATCTTCTGTATGTTGAACTCTAAGAGGGGATTAAACATAACTGGACAAATTATAAATGAAGACTAGTTAAAATCTTGTATTTCTTTGTCAAGATAGTGGACATCGCTGAAGGTCTCCCAACTTTTTCAGGCTTTACCAAGCTGTTAATGCGTATGTCTGCAGTTTTGTTTTGTTTGTGGATGTCTCAGATTTGCTTCCCAAGTGCAAACTGTATCCTGTCATTTATTGTAGAACATGGTTTTATACTAAAAACTCCTGGATTGCTTTTGTTTTGGATCACTGACCATTATGTACTGTAAAATGTTGCCAGCTGAGCTCGACTCAAACCTTCCTCACACTTTTCTCTTACTTTCACTCTGGCGCCAATTTTTCCAGCTTTAATCTGTGCAACAAAAATGTTCCTGAACTGATTGAATGCAGTGTTTTGTGCATCTTGTGGGATACAAAGAACACTGCCTTTCTACCTCTGCAGCCATCTTTTACAACCAGTTACTGATGTCTTCTCTCAGCATGAAATGTTTGTCTCACTTGTCAAACATATCCTTGACTCGAGTGTCTGGTACCAAGATATTATCCTTTGTGCCATCTGGATGATGGGATGGTGTTTCTGTAGAGACACCTTCTGTTGCATAGCTGCCATCAGATGTTTGTGAGGTTGTCCAGGTGACACAGAAAACTGTGTGAACGCTTTAAACTCTAAATGACCTGCAAATCAAAAAACAGACTGAAGAACTTTAAATGTGGAGTTGTGTTTATTGTAATAGATCAGGTGAATAATAAATAAAATTGTGTTTTAATCAAACCAGACAACTCTGTTTTTTTTGTTTGTTTGTTTGTTTTACACACTACAAATTACTAAAGTTACTAAAACTCTCCACTGCTAATTGGTAATTTAAGTGTAATACAGCAAGTGTTTGTAGTTGATCAAATTATTTTCCCTTGATGATGTTTGTGCAAATTCAATTAAAAGTTTTAAACAATCAAATAAACAAATAAGCCAGTGTACATGTTAGCCCTGTCATCAAGCATGTCACTGGAAACATTCTCATAATATTTAAGGACACACTCAGGCTGACAGCACCCATGTGGCAGTAAAGGACAAAGTTCAAATCATCTCATCCCAAACCTGTGGAGGATGCTGGAGGTAAATCATCTCTATAGCCCTTCATGGGTAGAGAATAGTCATTATTACTCACATAAATTTAAACTAAATATGGAGCAAGAATTGTTTAAAAGAGTAAAACAGCTTCACAGATGAAACATATCACATTTTAAATCAATCCAAAACTGAATGAAGTTCAGAATATCTCCACATATGATCATTGAAATATATAACTGAAAGAAAAACAAAAATGTATTCTGGTAATCCATTCTTTCTGAAGCTTGAGTAAGTCTATTAAACTATGACTTACATAAATACAATTGGGGCAATAGGGCTGTCTGATTGTACCTGGTATATTCACATTAAATGTATATTTATTCAGTGCTTGCTTTTCAAACATTTTACAAAGAAAATGTAACAGCAAAGAAAGTGTTTCTTAATGTGATTCAACACCTATTGTTGTGTTTTATAAGAACGATGAGCTGGTCCTTCCTTTGCTGTTTTAAAAGCTAAAGGCCTTCTTATGTGTAGGGTAAAGAGGGGTACTGGGGATGCCACCAGTCCATTAGCTTCACGCTGTGAACGGGATCCAGCACGACCTGTGTCCCGCCTTGATCCCCTCTCCTTTTCCCCCGCTGAAGTGGCGAGTCCTGAAGCACAAGCCGAACGCGGTGGTGACGCATGTCCGTGCTCACATTGATCGTGAACTATATGAGAGACAATAGTGTAAACTAGAGGAAGAAAAACTTGATGTACACACTTATTTTCTTGTTAATCTGAGAACAAAAAGACTTTGATTAGTTTTAAAAAGCAATGGTTTCTGAAAATATAAACAAAATCGCCGACTATCAGTAAAAACAACACAAGTGTATCAGTTTAATTTTCGTTAACAGTCAGTGGGAAGATACTAAATATTTGATTAAACTGAACTACAATGCAACTGTGACTGTTTCACAAAGTTAACTCAGTACTTATCTTACTTCTCAAAAGAAAGGTTGAATATTACTTCACAAAGATTTCTATAAAATGTATCTTTTACAATTAGCTCAACTATACTGTAAGATGTACTTGTTTAAAAGGATGTTTAGGTTGCCCCCCTGCACAACAAAAAGCTACTTGCCAGAGTCAGTGTCATGCCCATGACTACAGGGGTGAAGATGTAGTTGAGTGTGGTGACCTGAAGCAAGTAACAGTCAGAGTCTGGATTCAAGTGAACATCTTCATACTGTTTGGGTAAACACAAGGACTTGGCACAACCATTTTTACTGTGTCCCTGCTGGAATGGAGACAAAACACCATCAACATAAAACATAAACATAAAACCATCACACTAGGATTCTTAACAGAAAACATAGCAGTTTTTTTTTAAACCAAGCCAAATTTGAGAGTTTATTTACATTTTAAAAAGAAGTTACCTGCTTTAAAAATTTAAAGTTGAACTCCCACAAGCCTTCTGGGCGAGTCCCTGACAGCTTTTTGACCCAGAAGAGTAAACACTGTAACAAGAAATAACAGAAATTTAAAACTATTCTCTTACATTTTTTGCATAAAACCTATGCTTGTCATTATTTAGGTTGCCTCTTTTATAAAATCTTTGGGGTCACAAGGTTCTGCAACTTTTATTTTGTGGGTCAAAAGCTTCAAAGTTGGCGAACCTCTGTGTTAAAGTACCTTGGAGTTAAGCAAAGTGCTGGGTGTAGATTCTGGCAGTGCAGGAATTTTTGACACACGCAGGCTGAACGGCTCGTACAGATGGAAGAGGGAGCGGATCACACAGGCCCGAAGGCAGCGCATCCGATCTATGCAGACAGGCTGGAGACGAAACGGTAGTTCAACATCAATCCTGTAGTGCCTTAAAACAAAATAAGAACAGAAGTTAAAAAAGGCATTATGTTAATTTCAAAGCTTACACTTTTAAAATGAAATAAATGTGTCTAGATAGATAGGTAGTGTATAAACTTTAATCACACATCAAATATCAGTTTTCATGTCCTCTTATGTCATAAAAGCTACCTGCCTTTAACTCCCCATTTGCCACAGCTTCATAATATTAACTTTAGTTTTGTTTCTCTAACCTCACCCGTCATTCATGGTAATGCTACGGTTTCAAAGATCAGGATGTTGGTTTGTTTCACAAGATATGACTACAGCAGTTTCAGCAGAATCGGTGCAAGAAAGAAAATTTTTGAGGCAAAGAACACCACCAAGTAATTGCATCATTTAAAAGAAATGGATGTAATAAGTGTTTGGATGCATGCATACATCACATGACTGCGATAGGGCATATTGTGGGAAGTAAACATTTCTTAAACAATGCTGTGATATGTAAACTGGAATATAAATGACATACCCTATATGCAGCTAATGTGAACACCGTAATGAGATTGCTATTTTATTAGGGTAAAGTTGAAATATTGCTAATAATTTCAATGAAGTCATTAACCGTACATAAAACAGCATCACAACTAAATCACCTTCTGTAGAGTCTGGTCCAAAAAGCTGCGGTGCAAGTGACGGTCCAGGCGTTCCTGCAGATCAAAGCGAATCGACACACATCCTCAGGCCGAATGTAAGAGGACAGCACAAGCCAAATGTCCACAGGATAATTCTCTCCATCACTGCACTCACTGTTTTCTAAAAAGATAAGAAGTCAAACATAAATTAAACTTAACATAAATACAAAATCTGGATGATTGGTGTGACACACAACTATAAAGAAATCATCTATGGGTGAAAATATACCTTTTCGTCTCTTGTTTTTCTTTTTGCGGGCCACTTTAGTTTCATTTCCTCCTTCTTCTTCTTCCTCAGGGTCTAGGTCGTCACTGCTGCCCAAGGTGTCACCTCCTACAGACGACAGGACTTCCTCCACAGCGCCCTGAGAGGCTTCCAGGCCGCAGAGTAATTTAACTAAAACAGAAAATGTAAGCTGCGTTTAATAGGCATCTGAAACTTGATCGCACACAGCAAACAGTTAAATGCACAACCAAGGTTTACCTTCTTTTTCAATCGCATTTGCAACAGCTTTTTTCACCCTGCCCGACTTCACAATGGCTGGGTCGGCATCAGCATAATCAGCAACAGTGACTAGAACAACGAAAAATGAGAAATTAGGTTCATTAAACAACGAAAAGACCGATTATTTGACAGCTGATTTCCAACTTCCTTGTTCTTTTATTTCGTTTATTACGAGCGTGCATATATTTAAATAACTTCTAAAGTAATGATAGCTCATAAAGGTGAACTTGGACTAATCTATCAACTTCAGTGCCCCGGGTGTACAGAGCTAGCCTGCTAGCTAAGCGGCTACCTGATTCAGAGCAAACGTCCCCGGCCTTAAACTTCAGCCGTTTTCTGTTCCCTTTCTTGGGCATGTCGACACCAATGATATGTGAACACCTAACGGGGCTGCGAGTCCTGCCATGTTTCTATGGCAAGCTGAGGTAAAAAGAAAGACAGAAAAATGAGAGAGAAATTAAAAAATGTTCCGCCGGGGTCTTCAGCCATCATGGAATGACGTCATTTAGACAAACACCGCGAGAGGACCGGGAAGGTGTCTTCTTCTTCTTCGAGGGTTTGAGTACAGCTCGAAGTCATTTATGGTGGTACCGCCACCCTCTGGGCAAATTTCAAACCGTGTAGGATTTAGCACTTTCTCGCATGGTACTCAAAATAAAATTTTATTTTAAATTATGTAAAAGATGCTGTTTAGGTTACTTACCCAAAAGCTGTTACCTCAGTGTTTTCCTTTCTTTGCATTACACTACATGTGGAACAATTTAAAAATGGCATTGGAGTGGCACACTCACCCTATTGTAATGTTCTCTTGCAGATTTTACTGATATATTGTATTTATAACCAACTTCTCATGTTCAGAGCTCTTCTGCTATCTTTTGTTAAATATACAATCCTAATGCAAAACTAATATGCTGTTAATAGTTTATTATAAATGAGAATAGTTGTAATATTGTTTACAGAAATTATTTTACACAAAAGGCCATCCACTTTTAGAGACACTGTACAATTGATTTTTACGCCTGCTGAGCCTTGGTGAAGTGGAATATTAATCAAAATAAAACACAATACACAATCTTAAAAAGTGTGTGAAAAGCATGAAATTGAGGGGTTTTTTTCTTCCGGGACTAGATGAGTGTGGATAAGATTTTATTTATTGAGACAGAGAAACAGGATGCATACTTTTAGAAATCTTCTTTAGTGCAGTTTTTTTTTTACGTTGTTGATAGATAAGAAATTGTTCAAACATTTATGGTAAAGTGAACATGATTGTTTGTACTTTGTCTAAAATGAGCCAAACATTTTATTTTATTATTTTATTATTTCATTTTCTGAAAATTTGAGTCTGGAAAACTGAGAAATTTTGAAATCGAAAATGGGCAACAGTCCTGTAAAGACTGAACACACACACACACATACACACATTTTTAGAACCAAAAATTTCAAAGTGATTTGATACTATTTTTTAAACAATGTTTTTAATAAATAGTTCTAATGCATGTTTGTGTAAGAACACAAAGATACACAATACACAATATGGACAGAAACAAACAGCAGTTTTACAGTATACATTTTGCTCTTTGAAAACCAAGAAAGTCCACTAATAGTTTCCAAATTTCTTCAAATTCTTAAAAAAAAACCTTTGCATTACCATCAGTTTTGCATTAGTTACTTATAGAGTCTGCTATTATTTGTATGAGCTCATAGCGGTAGCAGCAGGTTGCTGTAGCACTTCTGTTGCAGCCTGGGTCACATCAAACAGGAATATCATTATAATTTTGATGAAGTAACCACACAACGTGACACTGTCCACAGCATAAAGGTTGAAATAATAATGTATGAGTGAATCGCTGTGACAATTTGAAAACTGGAGCAGTTTCGAGACGGCATCGTTTCGCTTTTGCCTTGCCTACATTAACCCTGACAGAAATCAACTCTGAGTTACCAAACGTCAAACAGCTATCTGCAACAGGTTAGATATGAACCTTTCCACAGAGCCCCACTTCAAGGCATCTGAACTGTCCCTTAAATATTATTATTCCTCCAGCAGGGGGCGCCGCATACCACCTGCTGATGAGCTCGAACAGCATAAATGGTCCAAATCACCTGACGTGTGGAAATATTTAAACATATTTAAATGTTTAAGGTTAAGCCAGGGTCGGCCAGTAACTTGTTATAATTACAATTTTATAATTATGTTTTTTGTTTTTGTTTGATGGCACATGATCATCTTTTTAAATCCAGACATTGATTTTGCAGGTGTGGACTCTTATAGGGAGCTGCTCTCTTATTTGCAGAGCTTGTAGTGACAACTGCAGATTCCCTTGTGTGACTCTGTGTGTGTGTGTGTGTGTGTGTGTGTGTCTGTGGAAGGAGGAGGAGTGAGGCTGCTGTGTGGCGTGGAAGGGATGGAAGCTGAGAAGGCGGATGCAGAGAAGATTCGCGCTCCCCATCAATAAGGAATATCTCCCGGATGCTTCCCCCCTCCGTTTTTGCTTTTATTCGCGTTGATATCTCCCTGCCCCGAATACGCCCTGCAGCCCGCTCCGATCTCCGTCGCGCGCTCGCGGGCACCACCCCTCCCCGTGTATCCGCGCGGCTGTCAATCATCCTCGCGCCGGGCTCCGTCCATGTGAGTGCATGGCGCGCCGGGGCAGGGCGGATCTGCTCGCGCGGGGGAGAAACGCCGGCTAACATGGAGAAAAGGTCACCTGCCGTCTCCTCACCTCGGTCCCTCTGATCAGGTATGGGAGAGCGCTCGCGGACGCGCATTTGACGCGCGAGAAATGTGCGGCATTGTGGGGGAGAAGGAGGTGCGCATCTTCGATTGGTTTGGCGCTTTGGCTCTGAGGCGTTAATTAGGCCCTCCAATCAATTGTTTTAGGCTTACTTATCAGGTCCCTCCTTCTACCCCCCCCCCTCCTCCCCATCCTTCCTCCTCCTTCCTCCTCCTCCTCCTCCCCGATAGCGCGACAGCGTGTCCCGTAGCGTTGGGTGGACCGCGGAGCGGGAAAGATGATGTGCGAGGTGATGCCGACCATCAGCGAGGGAGACTCGGCCGGTCCTCCGAGAGGCGCCGGCGGCGTGCCGAACGGCTCCGAGCAGGAGGCCAACTTCGAGCAGCTGATGGTCAACATGCTGGACGAGAGGGACAAGCTGCTGGAGTCCCTCAGGGAGACGCAGGAGACGCTCATCCAGTCCCAGGCGAAGCTGCAGGGGGCGCTCCACGAGAGGGACATGCTCCAGCGGCAGATCAACGCCGCGCTGCCTCAGGTGAGCGACGCGCGCGCGGGCGGCCTCCCCCCCTACCCTCCTCCCCTCCTCCCTGCGTGCTGGGGTGGGGATGGGGGTGGGCATCTCTGGAGGAAATGCCTCTTCATCAGTTGGTCGTTTTAATGAGCTCCGGGTCTCCGCTTGATCAAAAACAACAAAAAACGGACAGCTGCTTTTAAGGCAGATGATTCTGGAGCACCAGCCGAGCAGAACAAACTGCTGCGACTCCCAGAGCTGCAGGCAGGTTGTAGAGGTTTGCAAACAGAGATGGGTGCACAGCAGAAGCGCACGGTTTCTTGCCATGGTGAGGACTTAAAGCAGTGTCAAGTCAGGCTCCGTGGAAAGCCTACGAACAATTAATATCTTACCTGCTGTAGACAGCGCTTTGAACGAGCTCGGTCTAGAGCAGCGGTGTCCAATCCTGGTTCTGGATGGCCGCCGTCCTGCATGTTTAAGATGTTTCTCTGCTTTGACACACCTGATTTGACTGACTGAGTTATTACCGGGCTTCTGCAGAACCTGAAGACCTGCTGAAGAGCAGGGAAACATCTAAAATATGCAGGATGGTGGCCCTCCAGGACCAGGATTGGACACCACTGGTCTAGAAAATTTATTGGGCTAATATGAGCTGCCATCTCACAACAACTTCAACCAAAATTTCATAAACCTTTACGTTTTGCACAGATATTGAGCTTTTTTCCTGCAAATTCAAATAGCGTCATCAGAAGCGAGCTGGCTAGCACTTCCTGTAGGACTGTCTTGAATGATCATGCGGTTCAACATTTCTGACAGTAAAATGTTTTATTGACAGTGTTTGCGTGATATTTCTTTAAAATTTGGCTCGTTCGGACAGTCAGTTTGGGCTGAGATAAACTCTCCAACTTAAACTCTCATTGGAAAAGCTACACATCTACAACAGGTAAGATAATAACGGAGGTGTCAGTTCCCCAAGGTGTACGTTTATCACATGTTCGCTGTAATTTTAAGCTTATTTATAGCCCCATGTTTGTCTTTGTACAGTAAATGTGCAAAATAAATTTACCCGTGGGCACAGCCTGAACCTGAATTGTTCATAACCGTAGCTCCTACAGAATCCCCCACTTTAAGAAGTCCGAGCTGTTGCTTTAAATGGGCGCTTCTAACACACAAGGAAGTGTGAAGATGATGGATGCAGGGATAGAGTTGGGAAAGCTTCTAAGTGGCAGCGTGCCTGACTGGAAGAGCTAAACGCCGAGCATAGGCAGAAAGATATTGCTGTAAGTGGAGAGGTGGGCTGTAGCCTGAGCCCGAGGTCGAGAGACCCCTCGCAGTTTGGGACAACACCCACCTGTAATTTATTGTCATATAGTGTAATCGACCTGATTTCTGTTCGTCCTGACCTGCATATGACGGCAGTGGGAGAAGCTGCTTGTAAATGTGGTTACACTTCCGTAGCCTGCGCGTGTGTGTCTGTGTGTGTTTGAGCAAAAGAGAGCTGAATAAGGGCTGCTGCAGTCACCGAGCATGACGACAATGAAGCCTCAGCACATAAAGCTGTGTTACCCTCTGACCCTCTGGTCTAAATGCGTGGCATGATGTCACAGCACGCAGAGGATGTGTGTGTGTGTGTGTGAAAGAGAGAGATGATGACGACAGGCTGCTGGCTGCAGCCTCTTGTGAAGGAAACATGGCTGCTTGTTAGTGCACATGGCCCTGGGCTGCTTGCATCCACACATCTGTGTGTATGTCTGTGTGTGTGTGTGTGTGTGTGTGTGTGTGCGTGTGTGTGCGCTCTCACTGAAGTCGGCCGGGTTGTGGTAGGGTGTGTGTGTGTGTGTGTGTGTGTGTGCGTGTGTGGAGCTCTTGATCAGAGCCGTCATGCTTGTCTTCTAATCCCGCTTCATTATGCACAATGTTTTTTTATTACTGCAATAATACAAGTATTAGTTATGCAGTCGTAGACCTCGGGGACGTTATGACTGGTGTGCACATGCTTTTTGCTCCTACTCTCCAACTCCCCCCAACCCCCCCACCCCCATATGCACTCACGCATCCTCACATATCAGACACACCACTGGCTGCATCTACGCACGGAATAAGGAGATGATGCAAAGAACAGCGGCACAAAGTGATAGAGAAAAATGAGGAAAATCTCACTTGGAATTGATTTCCTCTCAGTTTTAAACTGCTCANTGTTCTGTTCTTGGATGCATTATTGCAAAGTGCAGAGTGCAATTTGTAATGACGAGTGGGAGGTGTGGAGGAAAATAACATACTGCAGCCGATGTCTCAAGTTTGGGTGTAAGGATTATATTAAAGCAACGTTATAACAGTTGGAGAGGCTCCTGACCCCACTATTCTAAATGTGTTAGTGGTAATTAGGCTGCTCCCTCTCCACATTGCTTGTGTATTTATGTCCTCGGGTCAATACAATATCACAGTTTTTGGTTTGCTCTCATCGCCTCTGCTGTGTGGCCTTTTAGTCAGCAGTGTATGATGAGATTTCTTTTTTTTTTTTTCTGCACGTTCTCTTGTTTGTGTTCTAAGATGCCGATCAAAGCCTCATTTTTTGGAACAACCCTGATCTAAGAGCAAATCTTTCTCCTTTTGCCAATCAAGCATGTCGTTTTCGCCTAATAAACGTGCGGGCGCGTTTCGCGTGTTTTCGTCCTCCGTCGGTTTCCTGACTCAATGGGACTAGTCTGACCCAGAACTGTCACATCCATGTGTCTCCTTCAAAGATGCAAACTCGAGCTTGCACACATGTACAAACAACCAGAGAGCGATTCCAAATCCGGGGATTTTGAGCCTTGTTTCTGTTTAAAACACACACACACAGACTTCCATTATAGCTATAGCCTTAATGCTCACATTTATGTTGGCTTCAGCTGCATGACAGAAGTAGTCCTTCTCAGCCATTTTATTTCACATGCAAATTATCTTACATACACACATATATACTGCATATACAGTATATATGAGCACAGACACGAATGGATATGTTCATTAGCTTCAGAGAAGAGATTAACATGTCAGCCCATTACAGCGCAGAATGCTTATATTACAATATTAAACACACACGCTCACACATCTGCGTCGACTCAGAGGTTGGTGTTGCACACACTCAGACATTTCTATGTGAAGAAAACTGTTCTGACACCGTCAAAGGAAATGTGTTGTAACGCAGCCGCATACGCTCGTGTGTGTGTGTGTGTGTGGGCTTCAAACAGGACAGATTTTGGGTGAACAGCGTGTGTCCAAACAAAGCAGGTCACTCCTCTTTAGCCACCCCAACTTCTACAGAGGACGTTTTGCCAAGTTTTGTTGTGTGTTTCGAAATTACTTTGAAAATTAAAGGCCTAGCATTCTTTGAAGGAATGCATATCGCCCGCTGCCTTTCATGCCAGAGTTTTAGACTTACGTGATTTTATTCTGAGAAGGGATGGAGTTAGTCAATCCTTAAAAATGACATCATGCACGATCCCATACTCAGAGTATGTGTTGTGAATGAGTCTCAGCTACTACCACATATAGTTTGAGCTCTGTATCTTTAAAACTGACTGAAGCATAGTGATTTTTGTGTCCGCTAATGCTGAGCAGCTGTGGTAGACATCTTGAATTATATTGATGCCAAAAGATAATCAGCTGTATATGTACATCCAGTGCTTGCTTTCTGAAATTTTCATTAAAATCTGCCCAGTGGTTCATGAAATATTTTGCTGACAAAGAAACAAGATTGAGTTTAACAGTTTTTGCTAGATTTAAGCAAAGCTCTTGTGCACTGAGTAGCACTTGGAGTAAGTGTTGTGAATGACTCTCAGCTACAACTACACCAAGTGTTAGCTGAATATCTGTGAAGTTCTCTAGGTTACAGCCATTTTTGAGTTTTTTAAGGTCAGTCTGCTGTAGCAACCATCTTGAATCTGGTAGGTTCCAAAAGGTAACTGGTTTTAGAGATTTTTCCTGAAAGTTTCTTTAAAATTCGTCTTGTGGTTCATGAGATATTTTGCTACAGATGACAGGAACGCGGGGTAATCTTGTCCAGAGAGCGAGACCAAAACCAGACACGGAGACAACAGCTGAAGGTAAGTGTGTTTATTTACAGGGTGACTAATATATACAGTGCGTGCTTCGGGGTGGGATCTGGAAAACAAGAGTAACAGGGTGAGTCTCGGGTACCAATCCTACTATCAGCTGAGCACTGCAAGATGGTTTAATGATTGTT